>NC_091670.1:33940416-34241000 GCF_042453785.1 Malus domestica | reverse complement strand
ATAGACTAATCATAATAATGTAATTCAAATTCGTCTTTAGCGGCAAAAATTTTCCTTAAGACCTCTCACTTACTTACAAGTGAAGAGGAATATCATTAGACCGTAAAACTAAATGATGTTATTTCCAAAATTAAATTTAAAACTGTTCACTTACAAATAAAAATAAATTCTTTCAGACTATAATGATAAGTGATTATTCTCCTAGTTGATTAATTAGACTTTTTTACCTTATTGATTAATTGGAATTTTGTGGCAGAAAGAAAAGATTAATTGGGATTTCATTTCACATGTCTTTAGAATATTCCAATTCACAGTGGCATTGGAACTATGGGCCCCCTAATTATTACATAACTGTCAATTACCCCCTGAAATTAGTTTTTCAGCTAATTTACCCCCAAACTATTAAAAGTGGCCAATTTAATCCTTACCGTTAATTTTTTCAGTTTCCCAAAACTATTCAAAAGCATATAAAACTTCACCAAAGCGGCGAAAACCCAAACCCTCCTTTCCTTCCATCCTTCCCCAAACAATTATTCCCTCAAAAAAATAAAAAATAAAAAATAAAACATGCCACTTAGTATTACGATATAGTAATATTCATATTTACTTATAAGTGAGGGATTTTAGATTCAATTATCGTTAAAAACGAATTTGAACCACATTATTACTAGTCTATTATGAAGCTAAACATATCTACTTCATTTAAGTGTAAATAATATTATTTGTTAAAAAAAATTACAAAGATTCGTTAAATCATAGCTGGAAATAACAGAAGCTCATATATATAACCCAAAACAAAAGAATTGCAAACGACACTCAGAGAGAGAGAATTTTAACTTCTTTCCTTTCTCTCTCTGGTTCAGTAGAAATTAAAGCTCTACCCACATCAATGGCGAAGGAGAAGAAGCTGCCCGTCGGAGTCGTCTGGAACTACGCCGCGGAGCTGAGGCTACTACTCACGGCTCTGTTAATCCTCTGCACGTTAGCTACTCTTCTCCAATTCATCCCTTCCCGCTTCACTTTCTCCACCTCCGACCTCCGCTTCTGCATCTCCAGAGTCATCTCTCCGGCCCAAGTCCAGGCCCTCGCCCAAGCACCGTTCCAGTCAGATATAGCCAACGCAACCGCCGTAGCTGCAGCACTACTCTCTTCGCGAGCACCGTCATCAATACCATCTTCCCCGCTGCCGCCGCCTCCGCCTCCGCCTCCGCCTCCGCCGCCATCTGTTGAGCTCGACAAGGTGCCCAGCAATGGTGTCCTGAAACGGGCGTTCAACCCGTACGGCTCCGCCGCCTACAGCTTCATCACCATGGGAGCTTACAGAGGCGGCATGAACACTTTCGCCATTGTGGGTCTGGCCTCGAAGCCTCTCCACGTCTTCTCCAACCCCAAATACGAGTGCCAGTGGGTCCCCAATCTCAATTCGACCCCACCCATTTCTTCAATCGGGTACAAAATCCTCCCGGATTGGGGCTACGGCCGGGTCTACACCGTCGTGGTCGTGAACTGCACATTCTCCCAGCCCATCAATGCTGACAACTCCGGCGGTAAGCTCCTCCTATTAGCCACCACCGAAAGCGGCGGAGACCGGAATTTCAACACCACTGACACAATACAGACCTTAACCGAAGCCCCCGGAACTCTAAACGCCGGAATCTTCACCGCCAAGCCAAAATACGACTATTTATACTGTGGGTCTTCGTTGTACGGAAATCTGAGTCCCCAGAGAGTGAGGGAGTGGATTGCTTACCACGTCCGGCTGTTCGGGCCGAGATCCCATTTCGTAATCCACGACGCCGGCGGGATCCATGAGGAGGTGCTGGAGGTTCTGAAGCCATGGATGGAGCTCGGATACGTGACGCTGCAGGACATCAGGGAGCAGGAGAGGTTCGATGGGTATTATCACAACCAGTTCATGGTGGTGAATGATTGCTTGCACCGGTATAAATTCATGGCCAAGTGGATGTTCTTCTTTGATGTGGACGAGTATATTTACATGCCTCCCAAGAGCAACATTAAGTCGGTGCTCGATTCCCTGTCGGATTACACCCAGTTCACCATCGAGCAGATGCCGATGAGCAACAAGCTCTGCCTCTTTGAAGATTACCGCAAAACTTACAGGTACCCATCTCATCTTTTGCTATCAAGCTCATTTTCTGAATTGGGTTCGCTTAATTTTTTATCCGAGCGATATTCTAATTAATCTAATTTAAACTACACGAGATTTCGGATTCAAATATTTAGTTCAGATTTTGAAATGTGAGATCTTTGAATTACTGCTGTTGATTGACATCTGGGTTGAATATACTGGTGTGCAAACGAAACCAAAATCCACAATTTCATGCGTTGTTGTGCATTTCAATTGGTCATTGGGCATTGGATTCTGGCAATAATTGCATGAGATTGTTTGTCACATTTGCTGTATATTGCAATGCAGTCATAAATTCATAATTATGGGTGGACTTTTTTGCAACCTTTTGCATTTAGACGTTGAAAATGTAAATTTTGATCAAGTTGTCTGTTGGCATGAAATGTTTTTTCCGGCACATTCCTCTGCTTTTGCTGCAGGGTCCTCCTAGTCCTAGTCGTCCTCCTCATTCATTTTACTAGGGCACGTGGGCGGTGGAGGGGTGGGGGCTTTGAACTTTGTTAAAGTGATTGTTTTTTTTAATTCATGAGGAGGACTCAACTATTCTTTTAGTAACATTTTGACCCTTCTTTCTTGTACTCTTGCTTTTTTGTTGTGAAAGCATATTTCTTCAGTTATTGATGTTCTTTTCTTCTATAAGATGCTGCATGTAACATGATCCCAACTATCAAAATTATATGTTAATTCTGGTAGCAAAGATGCTACTCTTACCACATTTGCACTATCTTTTTAGTAGAAATCGAACCCACATGTGTTGGTGGGACCTATATTTATCAGAGAGACGATACAAATACAAATACGTGGTAAGTGTATGATGCAAACTTTTGAACACAACGATATGTTTTCACTAATTGATTAGTTAAGACGCGCAAAGGGTAGAAGATTTAGGTAAAATGCACAGTGGTCTGGCCATAATAGTTTTAGTATCTGAATTCACCAAAGTTAATTATATATTAGTTTATTAGTTAAGATCTAAATATTAATTTGGAAATGAAAGATTTGGTCAGGGAAGAAATGAATCGGTTGAAAGACAAAGAAGTCATGTATGAATGTATCGTTGATTATTTAAGTAAGATTAAGACTGTTGTTGACCATTAAACAATCAAAATAATTAAAAACTTAAGAGATTAAGACAGTTTTGTTGGGACTTGAGAAATACCAATGGGTAAATTCAGCGGAACCAACAAAAAGAATTTACCTAAGCTCGACACATGAAAATCTTATCGGTTTCTTGCAATAGAAATATAATCTGTGTTCACATGCTGATCTGAACACATTGTGATGCTGCAGGAAATGGGGGTTTGAGAAACTTGTGTACAAAGATGTGAAGAGAGGAATCCGAAGGGACCGGAAATACGCGGTGCAGCCGCGCAATGTGTACGCCACGGGCGTTCACATGTCGCAGAATGTAGCGGGAAAGACGACTCACAAGACGGAGAGAAGGATCAAGTACTTCCATTACCACGGAACCATTGCCACCCGGCGCGAGCCCTGCCGTCAGCTGATCAACGCGACGCAGACCAATGTTGACCAAATACCTTATGTTGTGGACACAACCATGAGAACGGTTGCTGGTTCTGTGAAGAAGTTTGAGCTCAGGATGATTGGAGACAGATTACAAAAGACCAGACAATAAGAGGCACACCATTTTCCCACTTTTTTGTATTTTTTAATTTTTTTAATTTTCTTGTTTTTAATTTTTATATATGTTAATGTTTAATCACAGTTGTACGTAGAACAGAAATTCTTTGGAGGGTTGGGAGTTGTTCCTTGTATAATAGTTTTTAGTAAAAGGTATATAATAGTTTTTTAATTTTTATATTCTGATTCTTTTTATTTATTTATTTATTTATAGTAATAAATTAGTAAAATTAATTAAATTGTTTGGGAGGGGTTGTCGGTACGGAGGGAAGGGACCACAGGGCAGTGAACCCTTTGGAGGTCGGCTTTGGTGGCAAACCTGCTTTTCTAGGGTTCCTTTCCTCCTTTTTTCATTGATACCCCTCAACTTTTAATTCTTGTCCCCTTTGCTGGATTTATGATTTGGATTTTTAGCCTTTCTTTTTCTCTTGACTCTTGAGCAAATGGATAAATCCATAGATTAAAACAAGATTAACAGAGCTTTTTACATTTTCTGAGGCATCCAATGTTTGAAAGCATCATACTGTACAATATTGCGTGGTCCAAGAAGAAAATGGATCATTTCCGGATCTCTTTCTCTTAATCCATCAAGTCCGAAGATTCAAACCATTGAAATTTGATCCAACGGCTACAAACAGAGGCCCGCTTGAAAAGTTATAATAACTTTAGTCAATAGATTAAATTTCAATGATCCGGATCCCTGAACTTATTGAATTAGGAGGAAGAGATCTGATGATCCCTTTCCGTCCACGAAAAAGTTGATTTATCTTTTGGACTGCGTCCAATGTCTACATGCAAAACGTCATGCGTAAGATTATGTATAGATGTTAAATTGTGACTTGTATTCCATGCATGAATTTTTTGTGTCTTTAAAAAAAACCATAATAACATTGGGTTGGAAATCCAACGTCGGAAGTTCAACAAAAGAAGTTACAACTTATAATTACACAGTTCCGTTTCTAATTACATCGATGCTTTTAGGATAAAATTTATTCTTGCTGAACCAGATATTGTTAAGTTGTGAACAATATTGTTGCTCTACGATTTATCCTGTCTTTCTGAAATTTTGACAATTTATCAATGAAGTCTACCAAAGATAATGAATGTAGAAGATGGATTATATATATGGACATTTCCTACCAAGACAAGAATTATGGATGCTTTGGTGACGAGAAAAGAGTGCATATGTGTGTTGTGATTATAAATGTGGACACCGTGTATGATTCAAGACATCACAGAGGGTTAGCTTTATCTAAAACGAATGAAGTCAAAAGGAGGAGGTGGTGGGTGACATGGGGAGCCCTACCTTTAAGGCTTTAAGTAAGAAAGGGACAATAAAAGGAAATAAATAAAGGAGGGAATGATGTATCAATGGTTCGGTGAAAGTGTTTCATCTGTAAACGACTCCTATTAAGTCTATGACTCTTGTGCTGTTTTAGACTTTTTCTTATGTTAGTTTTACTTTTACTAGCCTTCATTTTGAATCATGGTGTGTTACGTACACATTTTAAATGAATAATATTAGATCATGTTAAAAGGCCCTATCAATAGTTCGGTGAAACTGTTTCATAAATGACTCCTAATAAGTCTATGACTTACGCTATTTTAGACTTTTCCTTATGTTAGTTTTACTTTTATAACAATGTTTGGCGAGTTGGATTGTTATAAAATAGAATCGCACTCATATTGAGTCGAAAAATCTGAGTTTAATAGGAATGAGTTTTATTGTTCGTGAAATACACAGGTGTCATGAGTTTGATTATTAAAAGTTACGACTCTCAGGTCTTCTAGCAAAAAAAAGGGAGTGTAATACTAATATATTGAACTCATATAGAAATTATACTTCTATGGTGGGCCGAGCCGAAAAATTTGGGTATGATATAAAAGCATGAGTTCAATATATCAAACTCATAGTGTGGTATCATTATTATTGAACTCACACTAATGTAGCAGTTGCGTTGTATAACTTAAACTCAAAATCCCTGATTCTTATAAATAGGTATCACACTACTTGAATCACTGTAGAAGACTTGACAACTATTAAACTCACACCAAAACATGAACAAAATTGTGTGAATCAAACTCAGACAACCTGATTTCTATATACAACAATCAAACTAATAAATTATATTGTCTAAGACTAAGGCTGGCCAACCTTCACAATCACGTTAATAAGAGGAAGGCTAGTTGTTTTACCTTTTCATTTTCTCTCGATTTATTCTCATCGTGCAATATAATGTAATGATAAAAATGAGTCGAATCATCAAATTATGTTACAAGATAATAATGTAACGAGTAAAAAAGTAAAAGAGAAAGGTAGCTAACATTTTCCTAAATAACAAATAACAAAGACGATGTTAGAAGGAATAATTGAAAGAAGATAACTTGAGAAAGGTCCAACTAGTCGCTTGGATTGAAAAAATATAAAAAAGGTCGTACCCAGTGCACAAGGCTCCCGCTTTACGCAGGGTCTGGGAGAGGTGAATATCGGCTAGCCTTACCCCCATTTTATGGAGAGGCTGCTCCCAAGTGGAATGAAAAAAATATAAACAAAAAAATAGCCAAGCATACTCGTGGAGCCAACATTTGAAGACCCCTTCATCCTCAGTCCGTCCCTGTAATTTAAACAAAAAAAACTAATTAATCAATGCCACATTAACCGAGTATGATGTCCATACGAGTCCAATATGAGAAAGTGCCAGATTTAAAGGGTTTTATTCGCAACTAAAAGAAATTATTAGGGTGGTTGAGGGACTGTGGGGTTGGGTTGGGTTCTTAATTAGACTTGGCAAACGGGTCGTGTTTATCGTATTTATGTTAAATTTATTATCTTAACTAGTTGTGTCGTGTCAAACTCGTTATCTTAATGAATTCTTAACATGTGACTTAATAACAGCCAAATTTATTAACGGTTCGTGTCGTTTCGCTTTGGGTTAACATGTCATGCAAGAAATTTCAATGCCTAACGTCTATCTCTTGTAAAGTATGCTCCCTAGGAAGACATAGACTACGTACATGTTGTACTCCTGGAAAGATAGAATATCACCGCGTGAGATCAAGCAAATGATGTCTTAGCGGTTGACCCCGATTACAACCCAACTTCTTAATGAGTTCTTAATAGTTGACCCAAAACATGTAATTTTCATATCGTTTCGTGCTAAATTAACATATCATGTAAGGAATTGTTTGACTTAGTTCCAATGGCCCAAATGCTTTGCATGCCTTTGAGGATTTTTATTTAAATGCGGTAAGTAGCGTAGTATTTAACATATACTTTATACCATATAGTCTGTCTTGTCTATATATGTGGTGGGGGAATAATGTCCTTTATGAGACGAATGAATTCGTTACTGGTATTTTATATAGATATTTATATCTCATGGGACTGCTGCTTCTGCCTCACTAAATTCAGCAGCTCCAAGAGTTACGCCTATGAAATTGAAAACTCAACGCCTTTTTCCAAAGGACAACCATGCCACGTAATTTTTTTGCAGATTCTCTGGCGTTCTTAACGTTTGTACATTATACTATGATGCAGTTTTATAATCATGCTTTGTTTCCACCGCGAAATGCTCAATCTGCTTTTCATGCAGAATGAGTTATATGAAACAAACCGTGACCTTTTGTTTTTAATAAAACAATGAAATATGAAAGTTTTTCAACATGTGATTTTGTGTTATTAGATCGGGACATCACATGAAGGTAAACTAGTTTCATGTAAGTTGCTCTCCTCCTCTTATGTTGTGTGTGTGTGTGTGTTTTTTTTCTTTAGAATAAACGAGATTTTATTAAATAATCAAACAAAGTGGGCATGTAAAAAAAAAACAAAGGGTCCCAGAGAAAGCCTTGGTGTTTCTTACACCAAAGACTCGAGACCAGCCACTATGTAGAGAAAAAACATAGGATGTACTGATCTATCAATGCCTAGTTGACAATTCTATATAAAAAACGTTTAGGATATGCGTATGAAAGAGAAAGGTCTCATGACTCTTAACTTCTTTTGATTACATTCTCTTCATTACATATTCCTTTTACTTATACTTTAAGCATGTAACATTTAAATAAACAGCTTTAAACAATAAATATTTGCCCTTATATTTAAACTAAAATAATTTTTTTGGATTTTTAATTAATTTTTTACATTTTTATTAATTTTTACATTTTTTATTAATTTTTCAACACAGCTAACGTCATCATGACGTCAACCTTGCATCATCGTGCCTCAGGCGCTTGGCCCGTGAATTCCTGTCTCTCCTCTCCCACAGGCCCCCCTTAACCCAATCGCCCACATGAGCTGGAGCAAACAAGGGAGGGGATTGGATTGAAAAGGTCCCCTGTCCACCTGGCCAAAGCTTCCGCTGGACTTGCTCTAAGCCTCAATGTCAACATGGGATACAAGAGTAGAATAGATATGTTTAGTCATGTCACATGGCAAAAGCTTTGGCTGTGATTGCTTTGTCAAGAAAAAAAAAATTACTAAAATAAATCATAAGATAAGTGAATCATGACTGGGACAACAATCTTGTTATATACATATTGGAACAAGAAACTAGCGGTGGATGTTCTAACACAATTTTTCTATGAACTACGGACTTCAATAACCAGTTTTTGGGGTGATTGCATATGTACTTTTGGGTTGAATATATATTAATTTTTTGTTCTTATTATTTTTGGGCAATTAGTAAAAATAATCAGTTTTTGATATTTGGTTGTAGAAATGATCAATATTTATTATGATTATAATATTATTGTTGAGTAATTGTTAAGTCATCGTTGAGTCATCAATATATAATAACTAATAAGTATATCGTCGTTACTAAAAACTGATCAATTTTGCAACCAATGTGAAAAACTGATAATTCCTGCTAATTGTGTTGTTGTATATAAGAACGTATGAGTATTTTATTGACAATTTTTGTTGTGTAGATTGTAGAAGTATTTGAATTATTTGAGACTGTTTCGGTCTCTCCCCGTGCAATTTGCAAATATGAGGCCCATGAGGAAGCAACGGTGGATGTTTCTTTGTATTGTAGAGCAGCTGGCTCTGGCGGCTTCGCTTTCAACTTTCGTGATGTATTAACCACCGTTAATATATTTATTAATCACGGATTCTTAAACAAGAAACAACAACAACAATTAGATGTTGTGACTTGTGAGTTACGTAATCATAATATCTTGTAACGTTAATTAATACCAAAAATAATCACCAAGGTTTTTTTGTTGACCAGATGATGCCACTACACGGTTTTGAATCTATATTTCCATCCCTAACCTATTCAAAGTATGAAACTGCAAATGACTGGTCCAATCAGTTATAGTTTGTTTGATGGTATTTGCTACTCGGATAACCGTAGCAATTCTAAAGTTAATACGTGCAACAAACCCCAACATTTGGAAGGGTTGCATTTATTAGATTAAAGGTGTGGGCTCTGTCCATTGCTCTGATGATTCACGATAACTCGACTGATCTCACAGCCTTCGTGCTGGTGATGCATCATTCAAATATCTTTCCGGTCAACTTTTGATGATAAGATAGTTTCCTACCTTGATGGTGATAGGAGACGAATGATTAGGGTTTGATTATCGAGAGAGAGCCAGAAAAACGGCTATCCCTAATACCCATTATTTTTGTAGTGAAAATATTCTGAGCAATATCATGAATTGCAACTACGTTTTCTGTATATGGGAAGATATAACGAATTCCTGGTCCAGCTTAAGACTTTACCTACCTTATACATTATAAATGGTAAAAAAGAGCTGGGGGTCATACATGAGATGAACACATGGTGGAATGGAGATGGTGCACGTAGCAAACCCATATCTAGTTTTCCATTTCTGTTGAACTGTTAGGCCTGAGCTGCAATTAAATCCATGCAGCTACGCTAACTGAGAAAAAAATTACGTAGCACGCATTGAACACGGACTATTACTTTACCAAGCCAATGTTTTTTCAGAAGCATGCAGCATTGATATGTGACCATGAAAATTACCAGAGTCCAGGAGTTGTAGGTGCGTGGAGCTAATATTACACCATTGGCCCCGTGTAATCGATGTTGTTGAATGAGCAGAATTCTATGTCGATGAATGAAAGAACCTATTAAGTTAATGTTCGGTTATTGTTAGTAGATAATATTGTGAATTTTTAATCATAATAATTATCTATTAAGAGTATCGGAATTACTTTGACATTTTCAACAATATAAATGGGATGCAAGGTATATAATATGGGAGCAAACAATACATTCCAAAGTAACTCGAGATTTTTTCCATGTGGACGTGTGGATTGGAGCAACATGAGATTATGATATAGTTGGATTGGGAGTCTTTAGCACGTGGTCTGGTTAGGATGGTGGTGAAGAATCTGAAGGTAGGCCTTAGCCTATGGAATTTTATGTGGGGAAAAGCAAGCCTCACAGGTGGTATTTAAATAGTGAGGATCCTCGGCTGATCCTCTTTGTGAGGATTTTGGAGATTCTCAAATCATATTCGTTTATTTATTTTGTGCGGTTAGAAATTATTGTAAATTTTTTTATTTAAAATTAAATATAAACAGTACCTGACGAAAACTGATCGCATGATGTAATATGAACGGATGTGATTGAAGGATCCCCGAGATCCTCACAAAGAGGATCCGGCGAGAATTCTCTCTCGTATTTAAAAAGCAAAATGGTATTTGAAAGAAGCATGGTATGTCAAGGTGATGGACACGCGTGTGCGTCAGTTGATACAGACAAAGCACTTTGGGGATTTAATCCTATAAATGCAAAGCTCTGAACAACAAACAACTCAAACGGTTTATGCGAAAATCCTCACTTTACATGAAACCTTCCCTCAACCTTGAGAAAAACTAATTATCATAACTCTTCCATCAACACTATTCAGTTCGTTGGAACATCACTGGGTTAGTAACCGGCAACATATTCAATTCGTTGGACCATCACTAGTACCATAGAACTAATTGCTCTGGAAGTACCTTCAATTCGGTGGAACATCACTACGACTAGTTCAGTCGATTATCTATCAAAGTCTCAGCCGGCGGAGAATGTTGAATTTCTTTGCCGAAAGAGGTCACTTCATTAGCTTCCCAACGAAGTGAAATGTTTTATGATTGGTTACTCTCATAATGCACTTTGTTTGTACCATACTTGACTAATCCCGAAACTACTGAGCACCGGTCAATATTATACCGTCAAGGACCCAGAAGAGTTTCCCTCTAACCAGGAGGCCAATCACAGCGCGACATATGTCGACATCAAAAGTCAATCATAGCGTGACACGTGTGAACATCAGAAGCCAATCACAACACGACACGTGTCAATGTCAGAATGAAACTATAAACTCTCTTTTATAAATAGAGATCATTCTCTCACAATATTTCCTAATGTCATTTGTACTAAATCATTCACTAGTACTCACTAAATGAGAGCTTGAACCTATGTACTTGTGTAAAGCCTTCACAATTAATGAGAACTCATCTACTCCGTGGACGTAGCCAATCTAGGTGAACTACGTACATCTTGTGTTTGCTTCCCTGTCCCTATCCATTTACTTACTTATCCACACTAGTGATTGGAGCAATCTAGCGAAGGTCACAAACTTAACACTTTCTGTTGTACCAAAGTCCTCGCTGATTTTGTGCATCAACATTTGGCGCCGTCTGTGGGAACGACATTTATTCCCACTCTTTTCAGCTTTGTCAAGCTGGTTTCCACCATTCGTACAGTCTCTTTTGACCAGGCATCCCTCTCCAACATGGGGAGCGAAGGAAGTCATAACATATAGAATGACACCCCTCTTGCACCTAGTGTGAAGCAACGAAAGAATGAAGGAAAAAAGGTTGCTCTTCAAGCTAAAGTCGATGAGCTAGAAGCTCAAAACAACAAGATGACAATGAAGAATGAGGTCTTCCAGGAGCAGTATGAGAAGCTCTTTGAAACGTTCCACGAAACTAGGCGTACTCAAACACGCGAGCTCGTTGGCCATGTGGACATCAACCATCATCTGGGTGCCCCCAACACGAAGGGTCATCTCCCTTCGACATGGGTATCCCTGATGAGAAGCGAGCTAATCATCAAAACATTGATCAACATGAGACTTATCTCAACCCAGATGCTTCGACCTGTAGTAGAAGAAGTGGAGGAAGACACCTCATTGCAGAAGGGTTGGAAGGATCGAAAGCCGTCTATCGTGACTGCCGAGACTTCCTAAAGCAACGTTGAGAGAATCCCCTCCACATATGCTCGAAGATCAATGACCCCAAAGGTTTCTGAAAGACTCGGTCCCCTCCTATGACCCAGGCCAGCTGCCAATCTAGGGAAGAAACGACAGGTCCCAGAGGAACATGAAGGTATGGGGGACTCTGAAGTATTCCGACAGACTCGCCCTAGAAGTCAGTACGGCAAGTCTAAGAAAAAACCACACACCATTACTCCAACTTTTCTACTTCCAAGAGGCGATGGAGACTTATGAAAGAAAATTCCAATGGTACATGACTCCACTCAGTACCCCATTGTCCTACAACTCATTGAGGAAGTAAACAAGTTGAAGGTCGAACGTCAGGCCGAGATACTTAACTGGAACCAACCCAAGCCTGGCCCTCTCACAAGAAGGATCATCGACACCCCTTTCAAGCGAAGACAAAACAAAAGCTTGGTTTACAACTCTATACCTGAAGGGAGGACCCAATTGAACACCTTAACCTCTTTGAGTCCACCATGGCATATCGGATGCACATCGACGAAGAGCGATGTCTTCTCTTCCCTTCCACCCTCTCTGGCGAAGCTCTAAACTGGTATTGCCGTCTTCTACCTGAGACAGTAGACTTATTTGAGGAAACTGTTTATCTCTCAACACATCTTCCAGACCGATCACTTGCATTCTGCAGATGACTTGTACATTATTCGCCAGAAGTTGGACGAGTCACTACGAGAGTATGCCGGTCGATTCAGCCATGAGTATTCTCGCTGCGCTGAGGTAGATGACAAGACCGCCCTCAAGGCCTTCACAGCAGGCCTACGTGATTGTTTCTTCAAGTACATGATCAATGCCAACACTTGGAAGACTTACTCTGAGGTAATGGTACATGCTTACAACCACGCCTCCGCCGAAGCAAGGACATACCAAGGGAACCCCCATATGGTTAACCCCTATCAACAAATGGGAATTGGAAGTCAAATTCTACCAAGTGAGGTGTTATTGGCCATTCAGACACCCATTGCATCATCTCATACCTCATTTAACTACTCACTAAGTCACCAAACGTATTCGTCTCTTGGTAAGAGGAAGGATTTTTACTCTCAGCAAGCCCATTACAACAAGAGGTATAAAAGTTTGTATGAAGACAACCAAGGGTGAACGTACCGTCGACTATTATGACTATGGGGCCAAGCCTCACTCTTTCAAAGTGGAGGACTAGGTACTGAAGGAAATGCTATTATAAGAAGGCATACACATTACAAATGTTTTGACTCTCAACCGCTTGAGATCTTTTGTCACACAAGCCATTCGGTAAATATTTAAAGAAGAGGGAATTCAGACAACTTATTCTGAGTCTTTTGTGTTCCTAGCACTGGAACACTTAGTCTATGCTGACCTACCCTTATACTCCAACTCAGAGCTTCAACATACGTACTTTGACACAAAGTATGTGATACTAAGTGTTACAACCAACATGGTTCACATATCAAAAGCATGGATCCCTTCATGCATAGCAAAACATTCATAAGCATCACTCATATCAATCAATATAAACATTATACATTCCAACACATTCATACATAAACATCATACATTCTAACACATTCATACTTAAACATCATACATTCCAACACATCCATACATAAGCCAACTGTGCTTCGAAAGGGTTCAACATACTTTGTGTCTTTGACACTTGCTACAATGTGCCTCGACACCTTGCCCTTATTCTCACCAACCAGGCGATGAAATGTGAAGAAAGAACTCATCTTCATGCCACCAACCAGGTGATGAAATGTACAAGCCGTACTTTCCTTTATGCCACCAACCAGGTGATGAAATGTACAACCTGTACTCTAATATCATTTGGCAACTTGCCACTCATGCTACCAACCAGGTGAAGAAGGAACTCATCTTCATGCTATAAACCAGGTGATGAAATGTACAACCCATACTCTCCTTCATGCCACCAACCAGGTGATGAAATGTACAACACGTACTCTAATATCATTTGGCAACTTGCCACTCATGCCACCAACCAGGTGAAGAATGAACTCATCTTTATGCCACCAACCAGGTGATGAAATGTACAACCTGTACTCTCTTTCATGCCACCAACCAGGTGATGAAATGTACAACCCGTACTCTAATATCATTTGGCAACTTGCCACTCATGCCACCAACTAGGTGAAGAAGAAACTCATCTTTATGCCACCAACCAGGTGATGAAATGTACAACCTGTACTCTTCTTCATGCCACCAACCAGGTGATGAAATGTACAACCCGTACTCTAGTATCATTTGGCAACTTGCCATTCATGCCACCAACTAGGTGATGAAATGTGATGAAAGGTGATGAAGGAACTCACCTTCGTATCACCAACCAAGTGATGAAAGCAACTCACCATTCATTCCACCTACCAGAAGACGAGTGGTACAACTTGTACATGTGAACTCCTAGCATTCACAAATAATAAAAAACCCTCAAGCTTGACAACTCAACTAGGGGAGCACTTATGCCCAACAAGAGTTATAGTCACCAACAAAGTCTTATTGCAAGCCCACAACAACTTCAGTGCATGGCATACAAAGATCAAGTTATTCAGCCCTCTTGCATCTGCTTTAAACATTTCCCCTCTGTAACAATGCAAACATTACAACTCGTCAAAAGCTTCACACACTCTTAATCAAGACAGTGTGAAGCAAAACCAATTTATGGTGCCAATAAGAGTTTCATCAATGGAGGGCAACCATAATTCTCAAAAGCTTCACACACTCTGGATCAAGACAGTGTGAAGCAAAACCAATTTATGGTGCATACAAAAGCTTCATCAAAGGAGTTCAACAACAATTCTCAAAAGCTTCACACACTCTTGATCAAGACAGTGTGAAGTAAAACCAATTTATGGTGCCAACAAAAGCTTCATTAATAGAGGGCAACTACAATTCTCAAACATTTGAAGCAAATTCAAGACTGTTCGAAGCAAATTCAATTTATATGGTTCATCCAAACCTTCGACTACTACAAGGTGTGGCTTGCATCACAATCTCTTGCTCAACAGTATGGAAGCAAAATTTGTATATGTTGTCTCTCCCACATTTTCAAATTTCTAGTTTCTCAAAAAAAAAAAAAAAAAAAAAAGGAAATTCAACAAAGCTTCATCAATGGAGGACAACCACTAATTCTCAAAAGCTTCACACTATCTTGATCAAGATAGGTGAAGCAAAATCAATTCGTGGTACCCAACAAAGTTTCACCATAAAAGCTTCACCAACAAAAGCTTCATCAATGGAGGACAACTACAAATTCTCAAAAGCTTCACACTATCTTGTTTAAGGTAGTGTGAAGCAAAATCAATTCATGGTACCCAACAAAAACTTCAACTCCAAAGCTTTACCAACAAAAGCTTCATCAATTGAGGACAACTACAAATTCTCAAAAGCTTCACACTATCTTGATTAAGATAGTGTGAAGCAAAATCAATTCATGGTACCCAACAAAAGCTTCAACTCCAAAGCTTCACCTACAAAAGCTTCACCCACAAAAGTTTCACCCACCACAAAAGTTTTACCCACAAAAACTTCACCTACAAAAGCTTCCCACTATCTTGATCAAGATAGTGTGAAGCAAAATCAATTCATGGAACCCAACAAAGCTTCAACACCAAAGCTTCACCTACAAAGCTTTAATATATATATATATATATTTTAGAAATTCGAAAATTTAAAAATTTGAAAATTCGAAAAAAAAATAAAAAAAAATAAAATTTGCCTAGGCCTCCTCTTCTTTGGGCCTAACAACTTTCATAACAAATGTATATGAAGAAGGAGTTTTGGGCTACCACTTAGAAAGGAAATGCCTCATTTGTCAACTCCCTCGACCGGAGACTTGGGGGACTCCTACCATATGTTACTGCACCTTGATACTCGGAAGTCTCACGACCACTCAGTGACTTGGATTTTCAAGTCTCCAAACGAGAAGTTTTCCTCACTCGGAAAATTAAGGGAGCACTACCTCAACCTACATGCTTCACTCACAAAGCTTCAACATACAAGCTTCAACAAAAGAAAAAAATCAAAGAACTTAGTGAAGAAGACATTGGTGTATTTAACACAATACGTTGAAATGAAGCAAAGCTTGTTTATTAATATCTCCGATAAGTTACAAAATATGTACATATACATGAATCAAAATAAACAAACAAGAGGGAGTCTTCACAAAGGTTGCTCAGAAGATGTCTCGGCAATCGGCAGAGCCCCAGAAAGAGGAGGCACTAGAGGGTGATTATTCGGAGCCTCAGTACTAGACAGAACCCCAGAATGAGGAGGCACCGAAGGTTGATCATTTGGAGCTTTATTATGCGGTACAGCCCCAGAAGACGAAAGCAATAAATGCCTTTGGAACAAACCCACAAACCTCTGATGATCAAGTAAAATCTGACCATCAGATTCCTAAAGCTGGTCGAGCTTCCTCTTCATGTTTGTAACATAGTCATGTGCGAGCCTGTGCAACTGTTTATTCTCATGCTTGAGCCCTCTGATCTCATGTTTGAGACTTATCACTTCAGCCGCCAATGATTCAACTTGGCAGGTTCGAGTAAATAGGCGTTGGGCCATATTAGACACAGAACCTACACACTGAACACTGAGAGCCAGAGAATCCTTAACAGCCAACTCATCAGACTGTTTGGAAAGTAGTCTGTTATCTTTGGGAGTGAGAAGGTTTTTGGCCACCACCGCATCGGTCATATCATTCTTCATCATAGAGTCCCCAACGGTAAGATGACCAGTAGGGGATAAGAAGGATGGGCGCCATATGTTGTCTTGAGAAGGCATGGCTGCCTCTTCACCAAAGTTCAAGTCAAAACGACGGTCGGATGGGCCAGACATTCTCAGAAATGATGAAGGAGAAATGAGGTGCAATAAATCTCTGAAGTAAGGGGAAAATTCCTACAAGCAATAACTTTCTGAATGTACTTCTTGCACACAATTGGTGCCCTTATAAAAAAAAAGGGCAACATGGTCGTTGGTTCAAAAATCGAAGAGGCACCACTCTCCAAATTTCGAAGAGGCACCACTTTCCACACGCAACATCAGCTCATCAGGTACCACAGATAACTTTACCAAAGATCTCTGACCAATTTTAGACACATAAATTTTGAAGGTCCAGCTACTCTACTATTACCCACAAGGGTAAAGGAACAGCACCACTGCTTGATAACTAGAAAGTCTCAATGTGTGTCAACCTCCGTGCTCCGTGGCAAGGCAAACTGGCAAAAATGCCCAACCTTTACTCACATTCGAGAAAACACTCTCAACAAGATTGCTTGCTCAAAAATCAAAGAGGCACCGCCCTTCGAATCTCGAGAGCCAGATTCCCAACGGGATTACTTTATAAAAAATCGAATAGACACTACTCTCCGAATCTCAAGAGTCAGACTCCCAACAGGATTGTTTTCTCAAAAATCGAAGAGGCACTGCTCTTCAAATCTCGAGAGTGAGGTCCCCAACATGATTACTTGTTCGAAAACCGAAGAGGCACTGCTCTCCGAACTTCGAGAGCCAAATTTCCTTGGATAAAGCTTGTCCGCAATCTTCACACGCAACATCAGTTTTCCATATACCACATACCATTTTTTCAAAGTGCTCTGACAAAGTTAAAACACGTGAAGCTTGCAGCTCCCACTACATTGTTATGACCAAGAAGGGTAAAGGAATAACACTACTACTTGTTGTTAGAGAGACTCCTATATATGTCGACCTTCATCCTCCACAACCAGGCAGACCTGCAAATAAAAAAATGCTCAACTGTTCTTCACATCCGAGAGGGCACTCTCAGCAGAGTCTCTCGAAATACTCAGCTTCTTTTCCTCCCGATAATACCTCTGCAAACAAACCACACCAGAGCAAGAGTATCTCATATCATCAAGGTTAAAAGCAAGAGTATCCCATATCATGCTTTTTCCCTGTCTTTTCCTTTGGCCTTGTTCTTACCTGCAAGACAAGGAGAAAGAGAGCAATCAGTCAGCACTTGGAATCAAGCTTCCAGTCAGGAACTGACTGCCTGGAACCCCTTGCCTGATTACTTACCTGGCATTGCTCTCGAGTACTCATCTTCAACAGAAGATACCACATCTGCCTGAGGAACAGATAGGGCAAATGAGAAGGATACAAGGAAGCATGTGGAGACAAGCGTCACAGAACACGTGCCGATACATCCACTACTTTGTCAACAGCAAAAGTATCCCATATCATCAGGGTTGAACGTACTTTAGATTTGATGGACTTGTTTTGACCCTCAAATTCTTGAGTTGGCCTTATACTCTGGAAAAAACCAGAAAACCCTCCAGCCCAGTTCAAGAATAAGCATGTGGAAAGTTACTTCTTCAAAAGCAAAAATATCTCATATCATATCTTCTCCATTTGCTTCTCCTTATCCTTGTTGTTGTTTACGACACAAGGAGAATGAGAACAATCAACCAGAAGCCGAAGTCGAACCTCCGATCCAAGTTGCTTGCTTGGAAGTCTGATTGTTTAACCTTGTCTGTTACCTCATTCGGCAAATCTCCTAGCTCAGCGACTTGGGAAACTCTTACTATAGGGTTTGTATCGCACTTGACCAAGCCCGAAACTACAAGTAAGCTTCAAGTGAAATTGATACATTACCTTGTGCATCTTCATCGGTTAAAGATACCACCCCTGGATGGAGGAAAAGTACTTCCAAAGAAGATGCCACATCTACATATGAGACAGAGAAGGCAAGTGAAAATGATACCACACTTCGGTACTTAGAAGTTTCGTGATTACTCAATAACTTGGATCTTGCAAGTCCCCAACCGAGGAGCTTCCCTCACTCGAGAACTTAGGGGAGCACTGTTTATACCATACTTGACCAATCCCGAAACTACTGAGCATCAGTCAACGTTATACCGTCAATGACCCATAAGAGTTTCCCTCTAACCAAGAGGCCAGCGCGACACGTGTCGACATCAAAAGCCAATCATAGCGCGACACGCATCAACATCAGAAGCCAATCACAACACGACACGTGTCGATGTCAGAATGAAACTAGAAACTCTCTTTTATAAATAGAGATCATTCTCTCACAATATTTCCTAATGTCATTTGTACTAAATCATTCACTAGTACTCACTAAAGGAGAGCTTGAACCTATGTACTTGTGTAAACCCTTCACAATTAATGAGAACTCATCTACTCCGTGGACGTAGCCAATTTGGGTGAACCACGTACATCTTGTGTTTGCTTCTCTGTCCCTATCCATTTACTTACTTATCCACACTAGTGACCGGAGCAATCTAGCGAAGGTCACAAACTTAACACTTTATGTTGTACCAAAGTCCTCGCTGATTTTGTGCATCAACACACTTATATTCTCAAGAATATAGTTGAGGTAGCCGAACCTGGTGCAGGAGATCCAAAACTTTGCAGTGAACTACGCAACCTTGTTTTCAAGTTTTAGAACCCTAGGCCGAAAGGTGCTCTTTTGCTCAAGTGCATAAGTCAACAAGCACATTCAACAACATCACCACATCAATTCCACTCGCCTAATCAAGCTCAGCTATGAGTTGGTGCGCCCGCTTCACAAGAAGGATGTAGTTGACTCATAATTACTTGGCATGTGCGCCACGTAGACTTTGTAATTTTTAGAGTTAACAATATTAATTTTTGACACTTGGTTCTTATTATTTATGGGCAATTAGTAAAAATAATCAGTTTTTGAAATTTGGTTGTAGAAATGATCAATATTTATTATGTGATTATAATATTATTGTTAAGTGATTGTTACGTCATTGTTGAGTCATCAATATATAATAACTAATAAGTATATCGTCGTTACTAAAAACTGATCAATTTTGCAACCAATGTGAAAAATTGATCATTCCTGCTAATTGTGTTGTTGTATATAAGAACATATGAGTATTTTATTGACAATTTTTGTTGTGTAGATTGTAGTATTTGAATTATTTGAGACTGTTTCGGTCTCTCCCCGTGCAATTTGCAAATATGAGGCCCATGAGGAAGCAACGGTGGATGTTTCTTTGTATTGTAGAGCAGCTGGCTCTGCCGGCTTCGCTTTCAACTTTCGTGATGTTTTAACCACCGTTAATATATTTATTAATCATGGATTCTTAAACAAGAAACAACAACAACAATTAGATGTTGTGACTTGTGAGTCACGTAATCATAATATCTTGTAATGTTAATTAATACCAAAAATAATCACCAAGATTTTTTTGTTGACCAAATGACGCCACTACAGGGTTTTGGATATATATTTCCATCCCTAACCTATTCAAACTATGAAACTGCAAATGACTCGTTAAATCAGTTATAGTTTGTTTGATAGTATTTGCTATTCGGATAACCGTAGCAATTCTAAAGTTAATATGTGCAACAAACCCCAACTTTTGGAAATGATGCATTTATTAGATTAAAGGTGCGGGCTCTGCCCATTGCTCTGATGATTCATGATAACTCGACGGATCTCACAGCCTTCGTGCTGGTGATGCATCATTCAAATATCTTTCTTGTCAACTTTTAATGATAAGATAGTTCTCTACCTTGATGATGATAGGTGACAGATGATTAGGGTTCGATCATCGAGAGAGAGCCTGAAAAACAGCTCTCCCTAATACCCATTATTTTTGCAGTGAAAATCTTCTGAGCCATATCATGAATTTCAACTACGTTTTATGTATATGGGAAGATATAACGAATTCCTGGTCCAGCTTAAGACTATACCTACCTTATACATTAGAAATGGTCAAAAAGAGAGGGGGTCATACATCAGATGAACACATGGTGGAATTGAAATGGTGTACGTACCAAACCCATATCTAGTTTTCCATTAGGAGACTTTGGATGCGGTCCTTAGTTATGAATATTCTTTGATTAAAACCTTGTTGGTTTTTAATTTTTTATCAAGATCCTTGAAATTAATGTGATAATTTATTTCTATGTACGTTACTATATTTTTTAAATTAAAAATTAGAAATTTTAGTTGTTTATATAAATGAGATTTTAAATTAAAAAACCATAATTTGTGAGATTAAAAATATTAAAAAATAAATATGCTTGTGTGTGTGTGTGTGTGTGTGTGTGTGTGTGTATAAGTATGGGTACATTCATCAAAATTAACCAAAAAAATTATTGTATCAAAACATGGGTACATTCTTCAAAAAAAAAAAAAAAAAAAGAAGAAGATATTAGGCTTAATAACATTAGTAAATTTCTTCGATTAAACTTGACATGGATACATTTTAAAATTTAAAAAAAAAAAAGAATGTACCCATATAAGTTTAAACATGGATTAGAAAAAAATTGAATAGATTTTATATAAAAAAAGGGTAAATTTTACATATAACAAATTGGTATATTTAAGAATGAGTACATTTCAAGATTAAAAAGTTTTACATGAATGGGTACATTTAGCATAATAAAAAGTACAAATACAAAAAAATATATGGGTACAAATACAAATAAACTTTAAAAAAATATGGGCACAAAAAGAAATTAATATATGGGTACAAATTAAAACTGAAAAGAAAATTGGTACAAGTTAAAAAAGAATTACAAATTAAAAATGGGTACAAACTAAAACTAAAAATATATGATAAAAAAAAATTAGTCATAAATATAAATATACTAATTGTAACATTTTTAACATTAAATGAATATATTTAGAAATAAAAAATATTTTATTCTTGAAATAATTAATGATGTTATTAATACGCAAGGGCCTTGATAAAAAATTGAAAAAAAAATAGGATTTTAATCAATGAAGTAGCAAAAAGAATAATGATAACCTAATTTCTCCTTTTCCATTTCTGTTGACCTGTTAGGCTTGAACTGTAATTAAACCCATGCAGCTACGCTAACTGAGAAAAAAATTACGTAGCACGAATTGAACAGGGACCATTACTGTACCAAGCCAATGTTTTTTTCAGAAGCATGCAGCATTGATATGTGAACATGAAATTTACCAGAGTCCAGGATTTGTAGGTGCGTGGAGCTAATATTACACCATTGGCCCCATGTAGTAGATGTTGTTGAATGAGCAGAATTCTATGTCGATGAATGAAAGAACCTGTTAAGTTAATGCTCAATTATTGTTAGTAGATAATATAGTGAATTTTTAATCATAATAATTATCTATTAAGCGTATCGGAATTACTTTGACATTTTCAACAATATAAATGGGATGCAAGGTATATCTTCAATATGGGAGCAAACAATACATTCCAAAGTAACTCGAGATGTTTTTCCATGTGGACGTGTGGATTGGAGCAACATGAGATTATGATATAGTTGGATTGGGAGTCTTTAGCACGTGGTCTGGTTAGGATGGTGGTGAAGAATCTGAAGGTAGGACTTAGCCTATGGAATTTATGTGGGGAAAAGCAAGTCTCACAGGTGGTATTTAAATAGTGAGGATCCTCGGCTAATCCTCTTTGTGAGGATTTTGGAGATTCTCAAATCACATTCGTTTATTGTATATTGTGCGGTTAGAAATCATTATAAATTTTTTTTATTTAAAATTAAATATAAACAGTACCTGACGAAAACTGATCGCATGATGTAATATGAACGGATGTGATTGGAGGATCCCCGAGATCCTCACAAAGAGGATCCGGCGAGAATTCTCTCTCGTATTTAAAAAGCAAAATGGTATTTGAAAGAAGCATGGTATGTCAAGGTGATGGACACGCGTGTGCGTCAGTTCATACAGACAGAGGACTTTGGGGATTTAGTCCTATAAATGCAAAGCTCTGAACAACAAACAACTCAAACGGTTTATGCGAAAATCCTCACTTTACATGAAACCTTCCCTCAACCTTGAGAAAAACTAATTATCATAACTCTTCCGTCAACACTATTCAGTTCGTTGGAACATCACTGGGTTAGTAACCGGCAACATATTCAATTCGTTGGACCATCACTAGTACCATAGAACTAATCGCTCTGGAAGTACCTTCAATTCGGTGGAACATCACTACAACTAGTTCAGTCGATTATCTATCAAAGTCTCAGCCGGCGGAGAATGTTGAATTTCTTTGCCGAAAGAGGTCACTTCATTAGCTTCCCAACGAAGTGAAGTGTTTTATGATTGGTTACTCTCATAATGCACTTATATTCTCAAGAATATAGTTGAGGTAGCCGAACCTGGTTCAGGAGATTCAAAACTTTGCAGTGAACTACGCAACCTTGTTTTCAAGTTTTAGAACCCTAGGCCGAAAGGTGTTCTTTTGCTCAAGTGCAGAAGTCAACAAGCGAATTCGACACCATCACCACATCAATTCCACTCGCCTAATCGAGCTCAGCTATGAGTTGGTGCGCCCGCTTCACAAGAAGAACGTAGTTAACTCATAATTATTTAGCATGTGCGCCACGTAGACTTTGTAATTTTTAGAGTTAACAATATGTGTAACGTTAAATGTAGCAACGTGATGAGTGCTAAACTCATACATGAATATGTACTCTGGCTGAGACCCAAGGTTTTTTTACGGGTAAGAAAAGTGCTTGAGACAGTCGCCCAAATGCTGCACATAAGAGTAAGAGTAGAGGGATGGATTACGTACAATTAACAAACAGAGTAGGTTAGAGTCATGTCACTCAACAAAATCTACGTACAATTAACAAAATGTTGCTTGTCCCAACTTTTTTCCCAACTTATGTGACACATTATAACCGTAACAATCATCCAAAAACCACCCACACCACAAAGAAAATTGGCAAATATGTAGGGTTGTAGAGTATCATCCTCTTCTTTTTTTCTTTTTTTTTCCTTAAAAATGAGACCGGCGGTTTTGTCATGACAATTCACTTTTTCGAAAGGCTTCCACCACAAAGAAAATTGGCAAATATGTAGGGTTGTAGAGTACCATCCTCTTATTGAATAGCTCGAGACTTGATTTGTTTACTTGATATGAACTCAAACTGAGTTAACCCGAATGAGACACGATGAAAACAATTGACAACAGGACGGGGAAAACCTTGTCGAGTCCAGTTGCCTAGGGCTCAAGCAAAGGCCTTGAGTAGCAAGAGCGACACAGTTTTTGTCTGTTGGGCCAATCCTTGGGGAAATTGGAAATTGTCTTTTGGGTTTAGTAGACTAGAGAACGACCGTGGCCATTACAACATAGCCGGCTTGCACGTCTGCATTTCTGAGTAAATTGTAGCTATAATACTCGAACTATTACCCGGTTTTTTTATCATACCATCAAAACCTGTTAGTTTTCTACCATGTTTAAGTGCAAAAAGGCCTACTCACACCATATAGTTCAAGAACTACAGTTACAAGTTTTGACGATAAGAACAAGCACAAGACCCCTAAATTTAGATAGAAAAACAAACGGACTAAAGAATTGCTTAATTCATGGACAAAAGTGAGAATCGGAGTAATAGGTGAAGGACTATAGCTACAATCTACTCGCATTATTTTGAAACATAGCAAATACACTCAATATACCAAAAAGCAGAGTAAGTTATGTACTCTGTGCTTCTAAGAAAGCTTTGAAATCATCCCTTGCTTTGCGCAAGCGAGGCGTAACGCAAGCAGTTGGTGATGTAGCATCTGATGATGTAGAAAACCGAACGTGGCGTGACGAGTCGTGCGATTTCCAGCCTTGTGCTCTCGTTGATGCGTTCTTCAGGGCACCCTTTCGATCCGTGCCAAACACAAAAGACGTTGAAATTGGCGATTCTGCCTCGTTGACGCTGCTCCGTATCAGCTCCAATGGCAGATCAAAGTAGTGACCGGTGGTGTCATCTTCCTGCTCATTTATCATAGCTGAAGCCCAAGAGCCACATTCAAACTTTTCCAAGGAAACTGTCCTGGATATGACATTTCCCAATTCATCAGGCTCTACCTTTCTTGCTCTCACTGGCTTTGCCTTGCCACCAAAGCCAGGAATGAACAAGCACAGGGCCCCACACGTGAATCCGTCATCATGTGGGTCCCTGTTCTTTCCATTTTTATCAGCACCTCTGTTGGACCTAGCTCTGGAGAGGCTGCTGTGGTACGTGGTGACTTTATCAGCGGCATTCGGTTTGAACAACCAGAGATCAAAGTCATCTGATGGGGCAAGTGCTCGTTGACCACATGACTTGGTCCGCCAGAACTCAATTTCCTGCTGCAGGTGGCTCAGATTCTCCAGCCGGGGAGACGCTTGGCTTTCTTCTTTCCATTTCTTCTTCACTCGCGGCGATGAGGTTGCTGAGTTTGGGAGGCTGAAGCTTAAGAACTTGGGCTTTGAGGGCGGCAACAGGGGCGGTAGTTGGTCAAGTGCATTCGGCTTTGGAGCAGCAACACCAGGCACCACCGCTACTGGGGCAGCACTCACCTCTCTATAAGATTCTTTCAGTGATATTGGATCTACAGAAATTTGCTTTTCTAGGTCTCCAAGAGTAAAATAGTCACTCATTTCGCCCGAAAACGGATAATCCATGGTAGAGAAAAGCAGAAATCCTGAGGATCAAGTCTGGGATTTGGACTACTTAAAAGGGAGGGAAAACAGACTTATGAGAACCTAGACGTGAGCAGCATATTCTCCACTAATCCAAACCAAGTAGTGATATCCATGTTCTCTAATTGCTCCATATAAACAAAGGGTCAGCAAAATTTAATATTGTATGAAGAATAGTTTAGCTGCTAATCTATATGATAACTCGCTTTTAATAACGTAAATCTTCATAGAAGAGTTGACTTGCAACGGGTTTAAGTGGTTAACTAGAATAAAATAAAACTATACTATAAGATCTGATGTGCTTGCATAACACCATATGCAAGATTCATACATGATATTTGATATTTCTAACTAGCATTTAGATGAACAGAACTCATGGGAAGATCAGAACGATATTCGGTATATTGCAAGGAATAAGATATCTTTACAGTGAAGTATGACAACGAGAAAGATTTCTACTGGAGCGAATTGTAAAACAAAATTAATACCACTGATACACCAATAATGACGGGGAAAGCTGTGACTAAGTACAGCGCGCCATAGCCCTGCAAGATAAGAAACCGCGTATTAGGAACTCGAGGATTAGCTAAACCAGTGCATATATGACAGCAGGAACTTGATAAAATCATTTTATCACAAGAAAGCCAAGGAAACAAACCAAAACCGACGGCACTTCGTTTTCATCTTTAAGATCACCATCATCAATCTCAGCAGCCGTATCCCAATCAATCTTCAGTCTCTTTGCAGCCTCTTGAAGATCAATACCAGTGTCTGTCACTCTTGCATATAGGGACTTACCAGGCTTTTTCTTCGCTGGTGTAATCTGAACCTGTACCATAAACAAAAGATAGGAACAGATTGTTAGGATGCTGTTAGAATGCCAAATGGCAGCAGCTAATTGTGACAGATGTAAGGTTGTGATAAAGGAATTAGTTGATGAGGTTGAGTTGTTAAGATTGTTAGAAGTTGTTGGAGGGTAGCTTAAGGAGTAAGCTAGCAAGTGACTATAAATAGTAGTTGTTGTAATAATTGACAGGTGATGTAATAATTCTCTTAATAATACTAGTTACGGTACAATTTGGGAAGACGTAAAGTAGGTGTATCGTAATACAGATTAGCAAATTGATATCCAGAGTTAGTTAGAAACATAGATAAAGGTGAAAAATCTGTGGTATTGTTTGTTATATATGCTATCAAAACTGGAAAATAAAGGATGAAATAGAACAAAAGTTCAGACCACCAAAATTTGAGACACCAAAACTGGATTTACAAACTATTTAATTGTAATTCAGAGCTTGGCTCTTTATCCTAGTATCCTTTGGTAGAGCTTCATGTTCTTTTTCCGTTTACACATAAATAATCATCTCTCAAATCGATCATTTTATACTTGAATTACAATAATACCTCTAGATTAGGCCATTGATTCATTTCCGCTGCCAGCAGTTTAAGAGCAAGTCGATTTTTTGGGATTTTTCCTTCATTCACCTAAATCACAGAATCACAAATTAGTGTCACAATAAATAGAATAACTTTTTCCGATGATTACCAATTTACAGATGCTAAAGAAATTTTTTCCACTCTCATGATTTGAGAAGGGTATAAGTATCGAAGCAAAGAGTTGTAATGGCATAACGTACAAATTAATCAAATTCAGGACACTCTGCAAATCATAAAGAAGCATATCCAGTGAAGAAGGAATTTCCAAAGTATCACCTATGTGAATAATCATAGGAATTTCCAAAGGGTTACTCCGCAAATCATTTTGTCTAGCATAAAGAGAGGGTCACTGATGGAGAAGCAAAAGTAGGATCTGTAAAGAAGCATATCAAATCAGGGTCTACCTATGTGAATAATCAAACTTGGAAGTTCCAACACTCTGTAGCTGGGTGCATCTAAGGATCAAGAATTGTAAATTTCATGACTTGCGCAAACCAGTGAGGATGGAGAGATTTTCTCCTACGACATGCGTGCTTTTGAGTTAGTAAAGATGCATATCTAGTTAATGGTCACCATCATAAGGTTTTCTGAAAATTTTCATGGCTGACATCTAACAGTAATGGAAGAAATGCATCTACTAGAGGTTGTTCTATTATAATGATCAACTAATTTGCTGAAAGGTTGCAGTTTGTGCTTGTCAAACCAATTGAAGATCCTTCAATTGATCTTGCTAGCTACTTTGCATTCATGAATTCATTGTGTGAAGGTGTGATACCACCCAAACAATGGAAATACATGCTAAATTCACTGTTTCACGAATCACATCATCAAAATTCGCCTAACATAGCATAATGTAGCAAGGGAATTAAAATGAAGGGCTTACTTCCTCAAGAACATCGGCCAATTCCTCCCTAGTAGGGGCATCAGGATCTTCGATTCCGAGGAGTCTCCTGCGCTCAACTTCTCGCAGGTCCTCAATCATAACAGTGAGCTTAACCTATCACATTGCACACCAACCCAAACTCGATCAAGACTCAAACTTCTGAACTTTAAAGCAAATGGAGAATGGAAGAATTACACCACACCTCACTGAAAATCATGTCTCTGTTCTTCCGCAGAAGCTCCAACACCTAACCAACAATAACACTGAGTGAAATACTGAAACGAAAAGAAACCCATCAAAGAATGGAAGAAAGCAAGATACCCTTTTGATTTGGCCAACGTATTCGAGGTCTTCCGGGTCAGGGTCCAATTCATCTTCCTCATATCCTTCGTCGTCTTGATATTCTTCTTCGTCATCCTGGTCTTGTTGGGTAGTTGAAGAAGATGATGAAGAAGCTTGCAATTTCCTATCTTTCCTACCGAGGAGCGAGAGTGCGGTTCTTTTGTACGAGCTGCGGGGCGGGAGAGCAAGCTGAGGCCGCGAGTGGCGGCAGTGGCAGTTGCGTTGGTTGAGCCAGAGTGGGAGGGTCTGGACCCGACAAGAAGATGAGGAGGAGGAAGTGAGTGGCGGCAGTGGCGCCACTTGGAGAATTTGCAAACCCATCGCCACTTCCAAAACTAAAATGGCAGTTGAAATCCTACATAAGCTTCTATCCCTCATTCTCCTGCTCTACTACTGGGTCTTGTCAATGGGCCGGGCTGGGCTTCAACAAGATTAAGGTGAATGCAACGATAAACACGCACTTTTTCTATCTTTTCACTTGTTTAATTTTGTTTATTATTTTCATTAGATTTATTTAATTTAATGATCTTAAATTAAAGAAGATGTGTAAGAAGTTAGACAGAGTGTGTGAAAATCAACGCCCATAAAACTACATGGTTTTTTCACATGTAAAAATGTTCAATTATAAGGATTTTGACAAAGGGAGCCAAAAAAAAAATTCTCAGTTTATTTTCTAGAAAATGACATTTTCCCGAATGTCAATTGAAGTGCTCATAGCCAATAACTAGCTTTACTAGGATAATGAAAATTACATCTGATCAAATGTTGGACGGTATTCTAAGTTTGAATCTCTTGTTTTCATTAAAAATAAGAAACATAGTAAATGTAGATGCGCATAATCAATTATTTAAGTGCTTTTTTTTTTGGTAAAAAGAAAGTATGGTAGCAGTAAATCGTAAAGATAATTACGAGTAACTATCACCTTTTTTTATTTCAAAAGAATTAGATGTAATGCACTTGAAATGATATAAAATGATGTAGAAACCTGAAAACAAGTCCCAAA
The DNA here is from genome assembly GCF_042453785.1 of Malus domestica. Lineage (NCBI taxonomy): Eukaryota > Viridiplantae > Streptophyta > Magnoliopsida > Rosales > Rosaceae > Malus > Malus domestica. The sequence goes on along the minus strand of NC_091670.1, from coordinate 34,211,865 downwards.
TTCAATTGAAGAATCATGAGCAATGAGAACTAAGCAAATGTTTTGAATGCAACGATAAACACACACTTTTTTTTATCTTCTCACTTGTTTAATTTTGTTTATAATTTTCGTTAGATTTATTTAATATGATGAGCATAAATTAAGAAAATGTGTAAGAAGTTAAACAAGGTGTATGAAAATCAACGTTCATAAAACTACATGGTTTTTTGGCATGTAAAAATGTTCAATTATAAGGATTTTGACAAGGGGAGCAAAAAAAAATATCTCAGTTTACCTTCTAGAAAACGACATTTGCCCAAATGTCAATTGAAGTGCTCATAGCCAATAACTAGCTTTACTAGGATAATGGAAATTACATCTAATCAAATGTTGGATAGTATTCTAAGTTCGAATCTCTGACTTTCTTTAAAAATAAGAAACACAGTAAATATTGACGTGCATAATCAATTATTTAAGTGTTTTTTTCTTGTAAGGAAAAAGTATGGTAGCAGTAAATCATAAAGAGAATTGCCGAGTAACTATCACCTTTTTTTTATTTCAAAATAATTAGATGTAATGTACTTGAAATGATATAAAAATAAAATGATGTAGAAAACTGAAAACCAGTCCCAAATTCAATTGAAGAATCATGAGCAATGAGATGTTTTGAATGCAACAATAAACACGCACCTTTTCTATCTTCTCACTCGTTTCATTTTGTTTATTATTTTTGTTAAGATTTATTTAATTTGATGATCATAAATTAAGATGATATGTAAGAAGTTAAACAGAATGTGTGAAAATCAATACCCATAAAAAAATGTTCAATTATAAGGATTTTGAGAAAGGGAGCAAAAAAAAATTCTCAGTTTACTTTCTAGAAATGACATTTTCCCCAATGTCAATTGAAGTGTTCATAGCAAAAAACAAAAAAAAAAAAATCTAAGTTTACTTTCTGGAAAATGACATTTTCCCAAATGTCAATTGAAGTGCTCATAGCCAATAACTAGCTTTACTAGGATAAAATGTTGGATGATATTCTGAGTTCGAATCTCTCGCTTTCATTAAAAATAAGAAACACAGTAAATGTAGACGCGCATAATCAATTATTTGAGTGCCTTTTTTTGGTAAAAAGAAAGTATGGTAGCAATAAATCCTAAAGATAATTAACAAGTAACTATCACCTTTTTTAATTTCCAAAGAATTAGATGTAATGTACTTGAAATGATATAAAATGATGTAGAAAACTGAAAACCAGTCCCAAATTCAATTGAAGAATCATGAGCAATGATAACTAAGAAATGTTTTGAATGCAACGATAAACACGCACCGTTTCATCTTCTCACTTGTTTAATTTTGTTTATTATTTTTGTTAAAATTATTTAATTTGATGATCATAAATTAAAATGATGTGTAAGAAGTTAAACAAAGTACGTGAAAATCAAAGCCCATAAAACTACATGATTTTTTCGCATGTAAAAATGTTCAATTATAAGGATTTTGACAAAGGGAGGAAAAAAAATTCTCAGTTTACTTTCTAGAAAATGACATTTTCCCAAATGTCAATTGAAGTGCTCATATAGCCTATAACTAGCTTTAAAAGGATAATGGAAATTACATCTAATCAAATGTTCGAAGATATTCTAAGTTCGAATCTCTTACTTTCATTAAAAATAAGAAACACAATAAATGTAGATGCGCATAATCAACTATTTAAGTGCGTTTTTTTTGTAAAGAGAAAGTATGGTACCAATAAATCGTAAAGATAATTAACGAGTAACTATCACCTTTTCTTTATTTCAAAAGAATTAGATATAATGTACTTGAAATGATATAAAATGATGTAATATGAAATGAACACAGTAACCAATTTTAATGGAGTAATAATGCTCTCGGATCAAACAGGTGATGATGATAATGATGATCCCTGAGTTGAGCCACTAGTCTTAGTCCACTGCAACCAGTGGCTGATGTCTCATGGTGTTGGCCAGACATTGCTGCTTCCATGACATGGTACGGGCATAGTTCCCCATCATTCTCCAAGAACGACTTGACCCCAGGCTTTGTACACGGCACCGGCGACGGCGTAGACCTGAAACCGGACATACCCCAAAACACTAACTGTGGTACCACATCGCCGTACCCTTTCTCCTTGAATTATTGCTTCCATGGAAACGTTATGAGTCATATATATCTCCTTAGACCATCTCCAATATCTTTGTGGATAAGGCTTAAAAATTTAAGTAATAAAATTTTAAGTCATAACTCAGAACTACTTTTCTCCTCCAACTGTTATGGCTTCATTTTAGCCCGATATTATTAAATAATGATTTTAGCCATTTTCTTGGTAACTTTTTTGAAAAAAAAAATTTATGTAGATTATCTTAATTTGTTTTTATGAACATACTATCGTTTGTTAAAAAAAATATTTAAATTCCTATAAGTAATTTAAAATCATACATATACATAGGTATTTATACAGTTTTAAGTGAAATTTGATTTAAATAATTTTTAAAAATTATTTTAAACATTTGATTTAATTTTGGGCCGTCAAATCTTTCTTTTGTACCGTTAGATTTGATTTCATTTTATCACAGCCGTTGGATTATAAGTAAAAAACAAAATAAAAAGTTTGAAATATGACAGTTTGGTGGGTCCAGAATAATTTAAGTCAGGCTTAACTCCTAGAAAAATTTAGCCCAAAGATATATTTTCTTTTCAGAACTTATTTTAGCCCAATGATTGGATATGGTTTGAGGGGGTTTTAAAACTTATATTTTAAACTTTATCCCATAAATTAGAGATAATCTTACAAGATTTTGCAAACATCATACGTGGATCTTTCTTTCTATTTCTCTCTCTCTCGCGCGCGCGCACAAACTTAGTTGTTTGGTGTCTATAAATAATGCGTTCAAGAGAAATAAAAATGCAAAGACATCGATCATATCATGCCACAAAGCAACGTGAAAATTCATAAGAGATTCACATTTTGGAAAAAGGGACAAGGATGCTTTCGTTGACCTTTTGGTTGTCATTGGCTTCTTGTAAGTATATATAACTTTGTTAATCAACAAAAGTAGACGTACACGGATCACCTCTCCATTAAATCATGCTTCTTCTTTGTTTATAACATATATATTGTTTGGAACGGAAAAGAAAAGCGAATGATATGTAAAAGCAGATCGAAGAGGTGCCGCTCTTTGTTTTGTTTATAAAATCAGTCGTTTATATATAAATAATAGATACAAGGAGGAATCAAAGCATCAAGCCATAGATACATTCCATGACGTGATCTATCTTTGTTTTCTCAAATTAGTGAACGAAAAATATGTGCATGCTAATATTTACGTCATATGTTATGACAAATTTTGCATTTTTATAGGTAATGACAATTTTTTGAGAAAATAATGTAAGTGCTTAAAGCGTCAAATTGGATTTGTTTTTTGGGTGGTACTATTCACACATTATTTTTTACCTCCTCACACCATTTTTAATTTCCGGTCATCTATTGAATGAATTAAAGAATGTCAAATGACAGAAATTAACAAGAAATATGTGAAAAATAAAAATGAGTATGTGGATAACACTAACTTTTTTTTTTTGGGTGGCGATTTTCACCCTCCTATTTTGTCCACTTGGACTTCAATTATCAAAACATAAACATGAAAGAGAAGAATGCAAATGGATAAAATAGGATGTGCAAATGCCGAACTTTTTTTCTTGGATGGAAGGATATTATATATACGAGAGATGCATATATGTTTGGAGGAATGGTTTTGAAAAGAGGATAAATATATTTGAAATGACTAATGCTGGGTAGACCAACTTATTAGATTTTATTTGGAAACCATGTGATATGTCATCAATATAAAATAAGCATGTTAATCAATACTAAATAATAATACAATCATCAACTATCATGTCATACAATTTACAAAATACAATATAAATAAATGGTCTTCCTAGCTTACCCCCAATGAAAGTATTGACAGTCCTTCTGAGTTCACTTGAAAACTATAATTAAAATTGTGTTATAGGTCTGATTAAACTATAAGAAAATGGGAGATCCACCTCTATGATCTCTGCCTCTCTTTATCATTGTTTTTTCTCAAAGTAATTTTTCTAGTTTGTAGTGTTTTTTACTTTTATTATTTATGACTCACCACTTACCAATAAGAAAGGACTCTAAAAGCCATGAGGAACAAAAACCAGACTAATGAGAGGGACTAACTTGTTTTCACTTGAAAAAATTTAGACAAGTCAATTACACCAATAGTAATGTCCAGCAATATACCATTAAATTGTAGTCTAGTAGATTAGATAGTCATTACTAGGCAAAATAAAACTTGTACCTTTTGCTAAATTTCAAGCTATCTTATCAGAAATTCTTATATGTCTAGTTTAAGGATTTTAGTTAAAGTTTAATTTCATTATTTACATGGGAAAAAATATACTTATGAATCCAATTGTTTTTTGTTCTATTTTTTAAAAGGAGGATAACTGGTGGCGAACCACGGTTATTCACTCATTGCGTGGTCAGAGGAGGCTATTTAGGAATTGCACCCTACCTGTGGCCACGATTAGGTAGATTTTACAGCTACAAAGTATCAAACTCATGGCTTTTTGTTATATAGACCTAATCAAAATGGTAAATGATACACAGTCATTTCAAAAACATTGTTTTTTGTAGGTCATTTCAATTACATTTTTCTTTGAATGAATGAAAAAATCACCTAATTCTTTGAAATGAAAAAAAAAAAAGGTGAAACACACTCCTTAAATATCTTTATGAATTATTTATAGAAATGGAGTGGTGATAAGGATTAATTTGGATTCAGATTGTGACAGCATTTACTGCTACCAATGCTTTCTCTTTACAAAAAAAAAAAGACACAAACATAATTGATTTTGTTTTTTTATTAATATCAAACATCCTTTTCTAATGTATATCTGCAAAAATTTACAACTAATAGGCTTCAACATTTTCTTTGGCAAGTGGATGTCCCTGCTAAAAGCCGATCGAGTCGTCCAACAAGAAATCTCTTTCATGCAAACAAACGATGCCAGATTTCAGAAAAGACATTTCTCAGCTCCAACAGGCTGAGAGCATGCAAAGACTTTTAAGAAGGTTAGTGAAAATCTCAACTCACATGACCTTTTTCAACTTATAGTTTAATCCCGCGTGTACTTATAAAGATTGCACCATTTTTTGCCCTTCACTATACTTGAAAAGCAACCACAATATTTTATGTGGACAGAATGAACAAGCTTTGTATCTATCCAAATTGCAACAGTACTTACTACATATAGATTGCTTAAGATTTCCTGAATCGATGTTTACCTGGATATCAGTAATAATTTAAGATAACTTTTATCGGTGATAGTTACGTATTATGTACTCATTTTCTTTTTAAAATTGGAGAAGAGTACATATGATTATTACGGTACGAATAATATCCTAATTCAAATCTAATAACACAATTATGACATATGCCATAACTTTTGATCCGTTTGCATGTCTATACACTACGTTGTTTTTGAATAATAAATGAGAGATTCGAACTTGAGATATCGTCCAATATTATTGGTCAAATTTAGTACTATCTTAGTAACTAGTTAGTTATCAGCACTAAAATTATACAGATATTTGTAGTTTATTATCATCAACTTCTAAGAGTTTCGTATAATAGGATCAATCACATTTCATCTTGTGATCACTGCCAATTATTTTAAAATTAACTATATAAGCAGCATAAATATATTCAGATTATAAAAATATTAAGAAACAAAAGGGAACAATTATGCTTCATGATAGATCCTTCCATTTTTCGAAAAGGTGTGTGTGATGAGGTGATCAACTTAGTGCCCCATTAAGATTCTTAATCGCTCTAATTAGGGTATGTGCAATGAGTGAATCCCACCATTTATGTTTGTTTTGATATAATTAATCAATTATCCCAACCATATAATATTATCAGCAGTAGGGCAATACTTAATATATTGTCCTACATCATACATGATAACGTGAGATTGGGTGAACCAAATTAACAATGTCCTCACTTGCACCATGGCATTTAATCGTTCTATATTCCTAGTGTAACGTTTGGCTCTGCATACTCCCAGTCTGCTACTGGTTATATGTTTGATATTCAGATTTAAGTTTTCCTTTATGTGGAAATTAAGAACGCAACTGTTTTGAGTGCAAAGAGTAGTGGGGGAATATATGCATAAAAAGCAATGAATGTACAACCATCATCCATCCTAACTTTTGTATGAGATCACCTTTAAATTTTGTTTTTTCTAGATTTTGTGAGAATAATCCTATCTAAATCAAACTTTTGAAATAGTTTATTGTAAACGGAACTTTATTATATCCAACCATATGGTTGATGAAATTGTAGAGTTTAATTGTTGGTAGGTAGTCGATTTGTGTAGATTGTAAGATGGATTTTAATAATGTATGCTTGTGTATAAGCGATTGTCGATAACTGATGTAATGTTAGCTAAAAAATTCAATAGATAAAACTTAAATGAAATGTGGTTTAGTGGAGTTTAGTGTTAAAGTGACGAGACTAATTGACAATGATAGCAACCAATTATGTACTTAAGCAATTAAGCCATGATTTCACACATCCAAATTTGTCTCAAAAAAAAACAAAACTCAATTCCAATTTTCACCAAAAGCATCATAAAAGTTTTAAATCAAACACTACTATCATTTAATTTATGCACATCCATCTCTATCTCTTGGTGGGTTCCTTCTTTGTCTCCATCTCCTTCACCACCATCTTCTTCCCCAATATCTCTAGCCTTCATGTAAAGGCCGTACACATAAGAACAGAAACCCCACCCACACAAGAAAGTGGAAACCGCCTTCACACCCCCAAACGAATCCCCATACACCAGAACCCCTCCCAACACGTTCATCCCTATCAGCGCCGTCATACAAATCCCACCCGTCAACGAAGAGGTCAAGAACACCATGCCAGCTGTCCCCATGAAGCAAAGCTGCCACGTCACAACGTTGCACCACAGAGTCACCCAATACACGTTTTCTCCTTTGTCATACACCCTCGCGCTCTCTGCCTTCATCTCACGAAACCCGCCGTTCAAGGCCATCCCTGCCATGGCGAACACCGTGGCCGCAGCCTCCATTACCAGCTGCATTTCGATCACCATGGCGTAGCAGTAAACCTTGCTGTATATCTTCTCCATGACCGGGAGGTACAGAGCAAACAACAAGCCTGCCCCGATTGTTGAGAAGAACCCTAGGAAATACTTGCTACGTGTAAGGCCATGTGGCTTGTCATGGTGGGACCCCAAGGCCAGAAGGACTGAGCTTACGGTTAGGAGGATAACACAGTTGAGATTTGAGAAAGTTACTTTTTGCTTGACAATAATCACAGAGAGGATGAGATTAAAAACGAGTTGTGAGGAGAGGAGGAGGGAGGAGGTTGAGACTGGTAAATAGGAGTTACCCCAAGAGAAGAGGAGGTTGTTTAGACCCAGCATAAGACCTATGAGAACTGATAGGACTAAGATTTTGGGGGTGAAGTGAGAGAAGGGTTTTCTTTGTGTGCAATGGAGGAGATAATAAGGAATGAAAATAAATGGAAGGAGGAGAGGGAAGCCGGAGCATTGAACCCAGGTGGACACCCAAATGCTTGAGCCTTTGTGGATGAAATAGTACTTTGAGAGGAGGCTTGAAGAGACTGATCCAATGAAGAGGCACAAGTAGTTGATCACCAGGAGAGGCATGGAGCGCTTGTTGCGTTTGATCATCGAGCCTTTGTTACTCAGTTGGGTTGCTGTGGTCTTATTGATGAATAATGATGATGAATTGGTTCTGGTTTGTTGGAGGTGGTGGTTGGTGGTGGTGGTGAGGGTGGGGCTGTCGTGATCATGGTGGTGGTGGTGTTGGTGGTTATGGGGTTTGGGGGAGTTTTGGGGTGAAGATTGGACTAAACTCTCCATTAATTATAATTAGCTGAAGAGGTATGAGGAGGTGAGGAGGTGAATCTCTTTTAAATGAGAATGAGATATTTATAGTGTGGACTTAGAGTTTCAGTGCTATTTATCCTTGCACTCAATATCCGGATGTCTACTACATTCAGAGTGAGGGTATTTTATATAGAAGGTTAGTAAAACAAAAAACTTAGTTGTGCTTTTCGGATTTTGGATGTAATTTCCAAATATGTTAATATTAATTGCTAAATGATATAGATCTATTCAATTAGAATTTTAAAAAGGTTTACAAAAAATTTAAGAGTATTCAATAGTACTCTTTTTTTTTTTTTGTTTTTTAGAAAACTTTGACGATATGAGGAAAATTTATTGATATGAAAAAAGAAGTTAAACCTTATCAGGAGCACATAAACTTTTTCCCTCATAGAGCAAGAAAAACAAAATACAAGAAAAGAGGGGTGACATACACCTTACCTCTTTTGAAAAAAAATAATTAACCACTTGTTATCTGAGAGTATTCAATACGTATTTTTAAGAAATTTATATTACACTATCTTTTTTGTTCAAATCATATTGCGGGATTTAAAAGTGAAGAAGTTTATTGGATTTAGAGGAATTTAATAGTGTATTTTAGACTTCTTTTTTTTGTCAAACAATAAATTTTATTAAATTAGATGTTAGATTAGCCGCTGAGGAGATTTGAACTCACGCCATCATATGCATTCAGTTACAAAGTAGAATTGTTGTGGAAGTTTTTTAAATCAAATATTTTATTTAACACACAACGTTTTCTTCCATATTTTCTTCCACTATCTCTTCTCCTAGTCAAAAGTGTTTTACGTAATATGTTGAACTAATTGTTGCAATTTCTTCATTTCGCTGTCAATCTCTACAACAATCTGAGAAGAAAAAAAATGACTCGGTCACACTTTCAACACCCCATTTTTTCTATATTAGAGAGACCGAATTTCTCAACCAAATTTTGTAAATTAAATTATGTGCTTATATATTGATGATTTGATTATCTCTTAAGTATTGATAAACGTATTTATTTTTTAAAAATTTGGTCTCTCTAGCATTATTTTTTCCTATCGCATCCTCACTGTTTATTTATGTCCTTGTAATTTATATAAAAAATCGTAAATAAATAAATTAAAACAAAAAGGGCGAGAGAGATAATTAATGTGCTTTTGTTATGACTTGAAGTCTTAAAACGGCTACGTTTGTATGCTTCCAGTTCTCCTCGTGGCCTCCACTTAGCACATCCTCATGCATGCAATGCCAAATATGAGTCACGATGAACAAGAGGTGGCATTCATTATGTTTCTACTAATTGCACTAATATTGTTTTGCTCAACAATATGTGGAATTATGTTTATGTATTTTAGTGTATGTTTGATTTCCACCGACTTCCTTTTCTTCTAATAATTAATTATCTAACTCACTAATTTTATCATTGTACTTAAAAAAAAAAAATGCGTGCAATCAATGTGTACTTTTTCTATATAGAATTTTCTTCTGATTTACACAATCCAAAAATTATAATATAATTAGAAATATGCATATGAAAAAAAGTATGCGGAAATCATTCTTGAGAAACGAAGGAGCTGGAAAGAGAGCTTGTGCCTTTGTTATGACTTGGAGTCTTCAAACGGTTATTGACAAAACAAAAACAAAAAAAGTCTTGCAACGGCTAAATTTGAGCCACGATGAACAAGAGGCTGTATTGCCAAATGCCCAGACTTTCAGATTTCCAGTTGTAGGGGTTGGTGGGTTTTCAACACGTGTCTTTACCGTTAAGCATGCTTTACTTTCTTGCTTGCCTAAGATGGATGATGCCCTAGCTAGCTAACCCCAACTTCGGACGGGGATTTGCCAAGATCGGTGGTTAACTGGGGATTTTTGTGCGACTACGATTGAATTTATAATTTGAATTGGATGTGGTTAGCAGTTACGTATCACTGAACATTAAACGTTTTCTCATCATGAATCACGATGCTTTGGCCAAAACGGTGATGGATAATGCACACCGTCGAGTGATGAACTGCGGGCGGCATTATACGTTATTGAGTAAGATTCTCTTCCTTCTACATTTTTTATTCTTCAGTTTCTTCTTTTTTCATTTTCCTCTTTTTATGTTTTTATAAAGATATTAACATAAGATGTTAATGTAGCTTAATCGTGATTGTTCAAAAATGAGAGGAGTGGAGCATGGATGAAGCCAAAGATTTGTATGGAAGGGAGCATCCTCAAACAACAAAGTCACAAATTAAAATGCTAAAAAATTTATTAAACAAAATACTTATATGCTAATCTATAAGATTTTTCACAACATATTACAATATTTCTCGATGCGTTTTCGTGTTTTGAAACCGTTACATGAAAAATTCATTACCAATACCATCAAATATCTTTCTCTCTAAAAATAATCATCCATTGATCTCCCATTCAATTTTTCAATCGATTCTTCATAAATTTTATGGTCGAAAATATTCTTTTAACGTTGGCAATAGCAACAAGACGAGTTAATGCTAATGCCACAAACAAGTAAACTAGTAATACACTTTGCTAATGTCACAAGCATGTACAGTTTTTCACCAAAAAAAAACATGAGTGGGGACGGATGCCCCTGCTGGGCCCTAGGTGGCTCTGTCCTTGAACCGGAGGGAAAAGAAATTCAAAAAGAAAAGAATCTTACACCATACGTTACAGTAGATCTAGATTATATAAAAGTTTAGAACATAAGAGTAAATGTTTCATCAAGGAGCTTAAAAATAAATTAATATAATTAAATTAGTTAGCAATGACTGATAATCTTTTGCCAACTTCAGAAGTAGGTCATAGCAATATTGATAAGGTTCATAATAAAACCTCTACGTATATCAATATGGTCGGCAGACCTATAATTGCATATTTTGATTGAGAAATGTAAGGGAACTCTTTTAAAGTCTGATTTTTCATAGATTCTCTATTCCTTTATATTTTTGACAAAATGTTTTATAATGTTGGCACGATAATTGACGTTAAACTGTGAGGCGGCAAATAGTCCATGATAGAGGGTCATTAAAAATTCATTTTCTTATACATTCATTCATATTTGGTGACTAATTCAGGAATTCCAATTGCGGGCAAGTCATCCTTTAGTGCATGCTTGGATTGTAAGTAAACTCATCCTCCATTCTTATATTAACTTTCTTTTATTTTATTGTTTAATTACATTTACATGAGAATAGCATTAGCAACACGTACCAATTAGAAAGATGTTCGCTCAGGACGCGTGTGCTACTGAGAGTCGTTAATTAGAATGATAAATAAAATTTTAGGTACATAATGACATACACGCTATTTTGATGAGTTTGATCAATGAATTAACATAACTCACATATAGGCTAAAATGCTTATGTGAATCTTCTCGGCCTTCGAAAATGGTGGATAACCGTGACTTGCCACTAGTTGTCCCCTTTTTAAAAGAAAAAAAAGAAGTCACATATATAAATAATTTTGATGTTGTAAGTGGTGGATTGTTCTCGTGGTTAAGGTATTCTCTTCAACCCACTACGTTTCGGATTCAAAATCTTTCTCTTTTCTTTAGTGTAGTTTAGATTTTTTTTGGGTTTTTATCACAAATTGTCCCTGAAATTGACATTCATCATCAAGATGGTCCCTAAAATTGAAAATCAATCAATGTAGTCCTTAAAAATAGGTGTTGCAAATCAATGTGGTCCTTCCGTCACAATTCTGTTAAAAAATCTGTTAAGTACTAATGTGGCATATAAGTGGGCTCCATAAGTCATTTTTTCTCACAAATAGTCATTGAAATTGACCCGTGACATCAAAATGGTCCATGAAATTGAAAATTGATCAATGTAGTCCAGCAAGTAAGTGTCTCGAATCAATGCATTCCTTCCATCACAATTCTGTCAAAAATTTTGTTGTGCTAATGTGACACATAAATGGCTCACACAAATCTAATTAAATTTTAAAAAAAATTACAAATAGGCTTGATAATTTAATAGTTAATAAAAAAATTGTCAACCCAAAAACCCAGTCTTGCAATCACCTCCGATCCTAGTCCACATTTCTATACCTCATTCGCTCTCTATTCTCTAAAAAATAATCTCAATACACCAATCTTTACACACTTCGACACTCTTCACCTAATTGAACCTAGATCGAGATTACCTTTGGTGACGGCTTGGCCTATTGACAATGACTTTTGGGCCATCATCGTTAACATTTAGGCGATCAACATCCTCACAACCTTAATCTTAGAGAGCTTGTTCGGGGCTTCCCTGGTAGTTTGGTGATGCAAAGAACGACGAGGTTTGCCTTGAGATAATGAGGTTATAACCGAGGTGCATCCATTGTTGGTTGAAAACTATTTCCACACCCCCTCTTAGGCCTTGGTTAAGCCTTGTGCATTTGAGAATTTGTGGAAGGGATCTCTCCCTACTATAAGAAGAAGAAAAAAAATTCATTGTGCAAACAGGTATTTAGACAATTTTTTAAATTAATTATTAAACCCACATCAGCACATAACAAATTTTTTTTACAGAATTGTGGCGAGATGATCATATTTATTTGCGACACCTATTTTCAAGGACTACATTGATTGATTTTCAATTTCAGGGACCATATTGATGGTGTGGGTCAATTTCAGGGACCATTGTGATAAAAACCTGTAAATCTTGTGGGGCCTATTTATGTGCCATATCAGCATTTAATATAATTTTAAACAGAATTGTGAGGAAATGACCACATTGATTTGCGATACATATTTTCAGGGACTACATTGATTGATTTTTAATTTCAGAGACTATCTTGATGGTGATGATCAATTTCAAAGACCATTTGTGATAGAAACTTTATTTATTTATTTATTTATTTTATATATTTGGATGCACTAAACAAGGATGAGACTTCAATGCTACGAAATTCAAATTTGTATTGGACTAGTGGTAAATGGTGATGGAGGCCCATTTTATAAAGTTGGCCCAAGTTGTTAGGCGTATTTTGGCGGGAAGGCGTTGTGGTGGCAGACTGGCAGGTCTTATTTTGGCGCCAGAAACCAGAAAGCGGCACGGAGTGAGAAGGGAACTGTAGAGGAAGAGGAGAGAGAGAGAACTCAGAAGTGAGAAAAGAGACTGAGAGACTGCGAGGAAGCAAAAATGGAGGCCTACGGAGGATACTTGGTGGATGAGAAGGCGGTGAGGGTAGAGTCCATCTTCGTGGACTTCCTCAAGAACTTCAGGATCGCAGGTGGAGGAGGAGAGGCGTATTACGAGGCGGAGATCGAAGCCATGGCCGCCAACGAATCCAGCACCATGTTCATTGACTTCTCCCACGTTATGGTCTTCAACAATCTCCTCCAGAAAGCCATTTCCGACGAGTTTCTCAGGTCCATTTTCTGAAAACCCTAAAACCCCCAAATCCCCCAACTTGATTGATTTGTGTATTCACTCAAAATCGATCGACTTTTTGTTTGATTGATTAGGTTTGAGCCCTATTTGAAGAACGCTTGCAAGACATTCGTGACCCAGCTCCGCCCCAACTTCATCTCCGACGATACAAACAAGGACATCAATGTCGCCTTCTTCAACCTCCCCGTCTCCAAGAGGTGTGTTTTTATTGATTTCTTTAGTTAATATTACAGAATTTGATTGAGCTTCCAAATGGGACATGGAAAATAATGGAACTTTTTTTTTTCATTCTAGGTTGAGGGAATTGACCACTGCAGAAATTGGAAAATTGGTATCGGTGAAAGGTGTGGTGACTCGGACCAGTGAGGTTCGACCAGAGCTTCTCCACGGGACATTCAAGTGCTTGGAGTGCGGAGGCGTCATCAAGAATGTCGAACAACAATTCAAGTACACCGAGGTCAGCCAGCTTACTTTTAATGGCGCAATTGTTTTTTTATTCCAATAGTTTAATGTTTGTTTTGAGCGTTCTGGTGGGTGATTCTGGTTTTTTGTTTTAATTGTGGGTTCAAAGCCAACAATCTGTGTCAATGCCACCTGCTCCAATAGAGCAAGGTGGGCGTTGCTTCGGCAAGAGAGCAAATTTGCAGACTGGCAGAGGGTACGAATGCAGGAGACGTCCAAAGAGATACCTGCAGGCTCCCTTCCTAGATCACTGGATGTTATTATCCGCCACGAGATTGTTGAGAAGGCCAGGGCCGGTGACACGTAAGCAAAGTCACCCCCTTTGCTTGATTCCAACTAGTGTTTTTTTTTTTTCAGCATACTAGTAGCATGTATCTAAGCTCCATGTCTGTTTCATTTTGTGCACTCATAGGGTCATTTTCACGGGCACAGTGGTTGTCATACCAGACATAATGGCATTGGCCTCCCCTGGAGACAGAGCAGAGTGTTCTCGACAAGCATCCCAGCGCAATGGTTCTATGGCTGGACATGAAGGAGTGAGGGGTCTAAAAGCATTGGGAGTGAGAGACCTCTCCTATCGCCTTGCCTTTATTGCCAACTCAGTTCAGGTTTGCCATTGAGTAGATTTGATTAGTGTTTCTGGTTATGTGATTGGTTTTTTTCTATGATCCTTTCTTTACAATTGCATTTTTGGTTCTTTTCCTCCAGATTTCTGATGGTAGACAGGATACTGATGTCCGGAATAGAAAGAAGGATGCTGACGACGATGACAACCAGCAGTTCACTGTTAGTTCCTGATACAACCTTCTGTGCTTTTTTTCCCATCTGCTAGTCTCTAGTTGTTGTTGTTCCTTGTCATTTCGGATTTCACTTTTGATCCTTCACTTGTTTTCTTCTCATCTGGCTATTGTTCGAAACTAAGACTTCGCTATGTTTTGGAACTCTGCATGCATATTTATTATTTTTGGGCAACAATTTTCTGACCCACTATTATTGTTCATTAATTTGGCAGGAAGAAGAGAAAGACGAAGTTCAAAGAATGAGGAATACCCCTGATTTCTTCAATAAGCTTGTTGATAGCATTGCCCCAACTGTATTTGGCCATCAAGATATCAAGCGTGCAATTCTGCTTATGCTCCTGGGTGGTGTCCACAAGTTTACTCATGAAGGCATCAACTTGAGAGGAGACATCAATGTTTGTATAGTTGGAGACCCCAGTTGTGCAAAATCTCAGTTCCTCAAGTATGTCCGTTCTGCTGCTTATCATTTCAGTTCCCCTAGTTTGTAGACACATCCACATTTTTATGTTGTTCAATCAACTGTAGGTATACGGCAGGAATAGTTCCAAGATCTGTTTACACTTCTGGGAAATCCTCCTCTGCTGCTGGTTTAACTGCAACTGTTGCCAAAGAACCAGAAACAGGAGAATTTTGTATTGAGGTAGCATCTAAATTTATGGACGCTTATTAACGATTTTGCACATATTTATTTGTTTCTATGGAATTATAGCTCACTTAATAGATTTTCAGTGCTGCATTTTCAGGTTGATTTTGTCATATTTTTGTGAATTGTGAGGGAGTACATACCTCTGCTTCCTATTTCTTTTGGCAATCTCTTTGCCGGTCTGTTTCCAGAAATGCTGATTTGTCACCTGTGATTTCATTTCAGGCAGGCGCGTTAATGCTTGCTGACAATGGTATTTGTTGCATTGATGAATTTGACAAAATGGACATTAGGGATCAGGTAACTGTCTTATTGTTTGGTACAATTAGATGGTGTGAGCTAGATGCATAAACTATCATTAACTGGTATGTAATGGACTTTAGGTTGCGATTCATGAGGCCATGGAACAACAGACAATAAGCATTACAAAAGCAGGGATACAGGCAACACTGAATGCTCGAACATCAATTCTCGCTGCTGCTAACCCCACAGGCGGCCGTTATGATAAATCTAAACCACTCAAGGTATATATATGCTTGAAACTTAAACTTTAAGAACTGTTTTAATAAGTGCGGGGTTATTCCCCTGGGCGACGTTCCGTAGGGAAAAACTATTTTGAAATGGAAATGTTTTATAGATTTTCTGTATGGAGGCTATGGACTTATCACCTTTTTGTTTGTGTTTTTCAGTATAATGTGGCTCTTCCTCCTCCTATCCTCTCAAGGTTTGATCTGGTATATGTTATGATTGATGACCCAGATGATCAAACTGATTACCACATTGCCCACCACATTGTAAGAGTACATCAAAAGCGCGAAGAGGCACTCACTCCTGAATTCACTACTGCACAGCTGAAACGTTATATTGCATTTGCTAAAACTCTGAAACCTAAGGTATTCTCTCTGCACTTCCAAAACCATAACCTCACCCCCTCTCTATCTGTATCTGACCGAGCAGAATAAATCACGCAGTTAAACTCCGATGCTAGAAAGCTGTTGGTGGAATCTTATGTTGCTCTCAGAAGAGGTGATACTGCTCCTGGTAGTAGAGTTGCTTATCGCATGACAGTTAGGCAACTAGAGGCGTTGATTAGACTATCCGAAGCCATTGCTCGAAGTCATTTAGACCTTCAGGTGCCTAATATTGTGGCAAGTTATTTATCGGGGTTTAAGATAAGATACATGTTTTTCAACTCTTAACAAATTCTTGCAGGTAAAACCAGCCCATGTCCGTTTAGCAGTGAGATTGCTGAAAACATCAGTGATCAGGTAGGAAATCTATGAGACGATGTTGAATATCCTCCCTCCTCTCGTATCATCTCTCTCTCTCTATCTCACACACACACACACACACACACACACTCTCCAAATTCTGAGGCTTTGTGTCAATAACGTGCGTTTTCTTTTGTCATTCAGTGTGGAGTCTAGTGAGATTGATCTGTCCGATTTTGATCAAGGTGATGATGCCAAAGCTGAGCCAGCCTCTGAGGATGCTGGCATTATTATAAGACCCTTTTTTTTTTTTTTGGGTGCCTTCTTCAAACTTGATCTTAACATGATCACTTTATGTGGGTAATAGGTGTAGCAAATGATGATGGTGCAGCTGACCAAGGAAAGATTAAAGTAAGTGATGAATACTTTCAGAGGATTGCCCAGGCCCTTGTCATGCGTCTTAGACAGCATGAAGAAGATGTTAGGCAAAGCGGTAAGCCATCTACTCTTTTTTTTTTTTATTCTTGTTAACATGTAGATAATGATGAAATGTTAGATCAGTTTTCCTTTAGAATGTTGGTTCCAATTCTGTATAAATCACTAAATAGTAAAGATAGATGTTTATGCATTGTGATAGTCCCGTCAAGCAATCCAACTGTAGAATCTTAGCTAATTCTCTAGTTTTGAAACCACTTCTTCCAAATGGACTCCAACCTTTATTTGTAATTATTACCATGTAATTTGTATTCATTTTCTGGAAAGTTCTTAAAATAATTAACGGGTTCCTTGTTTCAGGGACAGGGCTGGCTGGAATGAGGCAGAGGGATTTGATTGAATGGTATGTGAGACAGCAGGACGAGAAAAATGCTTACAGTTCCAAGGAGGAGGCGGAGCGTGAAGTCACCATAATCAGTGCCATAATAGAGGTAAGAGTACCGTTACCTTGCACCCGCAATGTTAGTGTAAATGTTGCTATATTATCTGGACGTAATAGCAGTTATCTTTTACTAAAAGAGAAAAATAAACACGTGAAATGCAGTGGTTGATAACAAGAGAAGGACATCTGATAGTACTACATGACGGTAGTCAAGCAGCAGAAGGCGAGGGTGAAGGCGAAGGTGGAGGTCAAGGTGAAGGCGAAGGTGTAGGGCAACAGTCAAAAAAATCTAGAAAAGAAAGAATATTGACTGTGAATCCCAACTATGTTATAGATTAATCTGGTGATACTCTTTAAGTAGGAAACCGTCAAACCATCAATTGTTGGTAAGTTCACAATCCCCCGAATATAATTTGTTGCTCAGTTTTGAGCTTAGTTTGGCTCTGCCGTGTTGCGGCAAAATTTGTTGCAGAAAGAGAGATCGGTAATTTATTAGAGCTGAAACGTTCTTAATGTAGTTTAACGCGATTTACTAATGAAATGAACTACTTTATAACTTGGATTATGGTCTTTGCGGACGAAGACTGATTAACAGTTTCATGTTTGCTTTAATAAATGAATTAGAGGCTTTCTTTTGAGGTGAAATTCTACTGTGCTGGCTGTTGGATAAGATAACACACTAATAACGTGAGACCCTCTGCATGTGGGTCTCACCCGTTTATGAGTGTTGTTGTACGTACTGAAGAATTTCTCCTCTTTCGGGAAGACATTATAAGTTGGAAATACCTCAGGGTTGGATAAGGCAAATATTAATTAGTGAAGGTTCATAATGTTAAAAGCTAAACACCTTCTTTGTCAGAGTGACATAGAGTTGTTGGTATAATGTTATGTTATTTTCAATAGAGTTTTGCACTCAAACGTTACCTTCCACTTCATCCTTTGTCTTCTTGAATATTTTTGCTTCTCATGTTTAAGCTTGCCCAAGCCATCGACGAAGACTACTTAACCTTTTCCTTTCAATCGAAATGACAAAAAAATTCAATAGATAAACTTCGGATTACAATAAAAACGTCTACAAGACAAAAAATTATCACACTTAATAGAGTAACAAAACAACTGGCATAAAATTGCAAAACGCAAAGTTATAGCAGACAAAAACAACCCAGACAACTATGTCACTCACAAACATAACTTCATCCAATTCAAATTAGTGAACATCCGTTTTATTATTTATTTTTACAGTGAATTGGTCCAAATTCTCATTTGGAGACAAAATAGTTGAGGTTGTAATTTTTTTTTTCGGACAAAATATTATTTTAATTCAAGTATGACAAATTTAATTCACTAATTATCCTTTTTATATAAATATTTTAATGTGGCCTCGGTCGTGGTCTTTGAGGCTTTATCTTGAAGGAGAATAATTCTATAACTCCACCTACTTCATAAGATACCTCATAAACAACAACACTACAGCTTATGATACTCAAAATAATTAGCTTGCTTTGGTTTGTTTTAATTCTTATAAATTTATAATTAGCCGACTACTGTTAATTGGCTTATTCATTTATTTTTCAAGTCCAATCTAATTAAAAATTGTTAGAAGATTCAAAAAAAAAAAAAAAAAAAACATGGGCTTAGCCAAGTCGTTGTGCAATACGCTTCTCCTTTTAAAGTATTTGCTTTTTTCTTAACAATCGTCAAGCGACAGTTAAAGAGAGTTGAACTCGGAACGTCAGATGCAATGATCAATATGATTGACCAAACGAACTATAAATTCTTTAGAAAACACAACCGTTAGCTCATATTTAAGTGAGAGGATTACTTGCATGATGATATAAATAAACAACAAGATGCTGGAGAATTTTCCAACAGTCAGATTAAACTTCAATATTAATTCTCTGAGGAAAATGGGTGGCTGACAGATTAGCAAAAGATGGATGTTTCACAGATAAATAAATATTTTTTCTATGAAAAATATATAATATCAAAATTGTAAAACAAACTCAGGAGGCAAATTAGTCCAACTACTATGCATGATACACAGAATCTTTTTTTGGTAAAACCAAAAATGCTGTTTCAGTTAGAGTTCAACTTGAATATCAATTTTTATCTTCGAACAACAAATTACGGTTTGACATATGTGTGAAAGCTCTTTCTTTGATTTGTTGAGTTATGTTTGCGTACATTTTGAGTGTAATTTGCAAGGGAATTAGTTGGTCTTCGGACAAAAATACAATTATTCTTACAGCAAAAGCCAGAACGTTGTCATCAATTCAAAATTAATGTATATGATGTCTCGTACCAGCAGCACTTACCTTCGTAGTACCAAAACCAAATCATATGCAGCTAATTAAACCTGTCTTAGCCCCACTTCAAAACTAATAGAAAGTTTTCTCGTCTCCCACCCCTTGTTATGGCCTAAACCTTAAAAGGGTGATCCAAGTTACCTAGGCTTCCCACTTTGCAAAGGTCGGAAAAGAAACATCTATCGCACTCCTTGTTATGGCCAAAACCCTAAAAAAGAAAAATATATAAAATTATAATCAACCTCCATGTGGTAGGCTAGGCAGCCATCTGTATATATTTTTGCATTTTTTTTTGTATTTTGTTATTGGTTTTTTGTATACACATACAATCAAACGAAGAGTAACATGGCTTGACAAAAAAAAAAGAAAAAGCAGAGAGTAACATGGCATGAATTTTTGTCTGCATTGTTTGCAAATGAGGCCATGGGGGGTTGGTTTGTTTCGAAGAACTTTTCTCAGTCATTGACGGCGTGATTGCTAAATATCCAGCGAAGCCACGTGACAAGTATTTTCCGTCAAGTCAAAGGAAGAAGAAGAAGAAGATGGATATACTGATACACGTACAATTAAATTTACAGATCAACATCCAAAATTGGCAAAACCCTTCAAGGGTCCCACGTTTCTCTACTCCCCCTTGATGTGATTGCCAGCTGTCACCTCACCCAACAAGGCTCACCATAATTCCATCTGCATTTTCATAGAGAAACTTACAAACACTCCTAGTATGCAACCGTATGGATATTTCAAACTAATCTTTCACGTCAAGAATTCGTAATTCGATTGGTTAAGATCATTTTCATTGCGTTTGAAGTATTGAGTTCGAATCCTACCTCCTGTAAAAATACACACACCACCACATATAGAAAAAAAATTTATGTTCAAACTACAATTGTGACAATATTTTAAACCAATAACGTATTGTTATATGTTTTAGCTTTTTCACTAACAATGTGTTATTGATTTGAGATACAACACGATAATGTATCAAAGTGTAGGTGAGTCTCTCTCTCCCATATACCCCGCTAATTTACAACCACGCCACTGACCACCCTGGCCTTGAATCACATCGAATTGTGAAATAATAGCCAAACCTATCTGTGAATTTTTGTGCTGTCATAGCCCTTGGAATTTAATTATATAAGCCGACGGTGGAGGGTAGTTTAGGCAATTTGCATGGGGAGGTTGGCTGCTATCAGTGAATAACTAGGTATTTGGGCAATTAAAATCGAACCATAGGGGTATTTATGTGTGTGAAGCATATGTCTATATGTTAATGTGCCAGGTTCTCAAGCTTTTTGTGGTATTAGTTTGGAGAGACAGTTGGCTGCTACAGTCGTAGAGAATAGAGGTGGACCTTGAGAGTTTGATTGGAGGAGAAAGAGAGAGAAAGAGAGAGAAAGAGAAAGGAAGAGAGTTGATCACCCAAGTAAGTAGGTAAGATTATAGAGATGATTATTAGCTTAGTTTATCAATCTCTTTGTGCTCTTCAAAGTTTCAGTACTTGATTTCAGTTTTTTGTTACGTAACTTTAAAAACTCATTTGATAACCATTTCATTCTTATACTTGAGTTTTTTTTATTCTCGGTTTGTTTTTTTTTTATTTTTCGGTTTTAGACTTAAAGGGATATTTGAGTTGAGAAGTGAGATGGGTTATTGGCAAACAAAGGTGCTTCCAAAGATCAAGAAGGTGTTTGAGACCAAAACCAGTACAAAAAAGGCTGCTGCTGCTGAGGCTTGCAAGTCCTTTGATGACTCCAAGGTTTGTTATATTTCTTCCTTTTTTTTATCTCTTGTTTTTATGGTTAGGTCAAATTATATTATTTTCGGCAGAAGATCATCCAAACAGAACAGTTTATGATTATAAATATATGTGGGATATAACTATATATGCATCTGTTTTCAGGAGGAAATAACCAAGGAGTTTGAAGAAAAGAAGGCTGAACTTCAAGCAAAAGTAATTGAATTATATGAAGCTTGCTCAGCTGAAATCAAGGTAAGATATTTACAAAGTTGTCGTATAGGACGAGAAAATATGTCCTATCTATACAAAATGTGTCCGTCTTTCCCGTCACACCAAAAATCTCGTTCATAAGACAAACTAAGAGATAAACAACGAAAGAGTGAATTACTAGACCAATTATTAAGTATTAATTAGCTCTTTTTACACAACTTAATTTCATCTTAAACAGACTTTGGTTAAGGAGCGCAAGGAGTCAGGGTTGAAGAAGTATTCAGCTGCTGTCCTCAAGTTCCTTGAAGAGTTGGCTAAAATTGGTATGCAATTTATTTAAATCATATTCAACGATTTTTGGGTTTAATTCTTCAAAATTGTCGTGTGTTTAATTGGGTTATATCTTTATATGCATGAACAGAATTCCCAGGATCCAAACCAGTATCAGACGCCTCTTCAAAATATGGGCCAGCCTATGTTTCAGGTCCAGTTTTCTTTGTGTTTGAGAAGGTGTCAACATTCACTGTGACTGAGGAGAAGGTGGAGCCGCCACCGCTGCCAGCAGAAGCAGCAAAAACGGAGGAGGAAACAAGTGGTAGTGTAAAAGAAAAGGAGATAGTGATTGAAGAAGAGAAGAAAGAAGAGGTGGTGGAGGAGAAGAAAGAAGAGGTAGTGGTGGAGGAGAAAGAGGAGGAGGTTGAGAAACCTAAACCTACCAAGCCAGATGCTGCTGCTGAGGCTCCTCCTCCCAAGGTGGAGGAATCTGCTGCTGCAGAACCACCAAAGCCTTAGGAAGAACATTCAATCAATCATGCATGGATTAAAAAGGTTTAAAAATCTTTAAGTCCTTCCTCCCCAAGTCAGCGATGACTTCTGCGTAAAAGTGTTATAATTTGGTGAAATATATTTGATTTGTTATTCTTTAATACTTGTAATCTATTTCGGAATATTTGTTTTTTCCAAAATTTTTCATTTATGTGTAATTTTTTGTCTATCAGTTTGTGTATGTATGTATGTATCAGTCTTATTACATTGGAGATAATCAAATTTTGAACCTATTCGATCCGCACCAATCACTTGCCCCTTCCTCACTACATAATCACATTTAGGGTCGGAGCTCAAAATTTTATTTAGCGGGACGACCTTAACCTTCAGACTTGAGACAAAAAAAATTCATGATAGTAGATTTTTTTCTATAATTAAGTTGCTTTTCTTTTCTTCTCAATTTTCATTAAACCAACTTGTAGACATTTTTTTTCTCACAATTATAGCTTGATATACATATTATTTGAAAATTTCAACTAATCATTTAAAGTACTTAAATGTGATAAATAACTAAGCAGTTAAAGTACTTAAATATGATAAATAACTAAGCACTTAAAGTACTTAAATATGATAAATTCAAGTTCTATGATTTTTTTCCTTTGCACAAAACTTCAGCAGTTCAGTGGGGGCACCTGCCCTCGACGGGGCTTAGCTGCCTCTGTCCTTGATTACATTCGAGACCTGAGACTGAGTCCATAGAGTGGAAAATGAGAATCTCCTACCAGAGCAAACGCATATGGGAGGGCATTATCTATTGCAAAAGATCTACTAAAAACACAGAACGTTGACCTAGCACTTGATTAATTGGTCTATCAGCACTTGGTTTTCACTTTAGTTAAGAGGAGGTCTCCAGATCATGCCGATGCACAGACACTAAATTGTTGGTAGATTTACATTATGTTGTAAAGTATCTTTGTGAGCATCACAGGCTCACAGTATTTATAAAAAGCACAAAAAAGTAGGAAAAAAAAAAAAAACAAAGAATGTAAGTGTGCTTGAATAGAAAAATAATAGAGTGAATGAAATATTTTAAATACGGGTTTTTTTTTTATATATTAATTTTATACAAAATCATCTTATCGTTAGATACATTTCACAATCAAAATTATTACTGAAGTACTTATACACTTTAATATGCAATTGTAGTTTCAACCTCAAATCACTTTGGACGCTTATATCTTAAGATTATTTATTTTCTTTAACTTTTAAAGTCATTATCATCCTTCATTGTAAAACAAAATCCTAAACAATAAAACTGCACACACAATGATTACAAAAAAATATTTTTAACGAATAGAACATGAAGTCGACATTTTAAAAGCTTCACGTGAGATAAGTTTCTCATAGTAAAACTAAGGAAGTGATCTCCACACTCCTTTTTTTACCCTTCGGATTTACTCACCTCTGATTATTCACGACGATTAAGTTGAATAAATTAAAAAGCAATCTTGGGCCGTTCAAAACGAGAAAGACAAAAGGCACGAGCCCAATAAGTATAAATAAACAGCCCAATTTCAAAATATTCGAGTTCGTTCGGATCAAATACTGAACAACTGGTGATCGCGCATCGCGTTCTTCTTCAGCTTCTTCCCGTCTCTCTCACTCTGACCTCTCCGACTAAGTTTGCGTCTCTGCTCTTCCAGGTACACCCATATCTATATCCTGAACAACTTTATTCATTTAATTATTTGTTAGCGAAGAGGAAGGCTTTCGCTTGTTGGGTTCAATTCGGTTCTCTCTCTCATCTTTGATTGATGCAACGAAAAGGGGTTTAGAGTTTAACGATCAAGATACAATCTTTAATTGTTTCTTTCCAATGTTCTAGTTAATTTGGATCAAATTCACAATTTTTTTTTATTAATTTCAGCTTTTTCGAATTGTTTTAGTTGAAAAATTCCAGATGGTTAGAAATTGGGAATAAATTCTGGAATGATTTTGCTTAAATTCAATCTTTTTGTTGTCCTAACAGATGGAGCCAGCAAGTTCATCAAACCCAGATTTTACAAGTGTTGATGGTGCAGCTGTAGTGGAGGGATTTGATCATTCTGTTGATGAGATTTCTGCAAAGGTCGATACGGTGAGGCTTCTTTTCACTAATTATAAACGGGTATCTTCTTTATGTAATTCAAGTTCTAGTTTCGTCGTCTAATCTGGTAGGTGTTATATGATTTTCCACTCCAATAGTTTGGTTTTTCGTCGTTAATTATCAATATGTTGGTCAGCTTCTACTATGGATTTTACCTATGGTTTTGTGCAATTTTTTCATTTATGGGAAATCTGTCCAAAATTTTAAAACTTGTGAACAAGATTGGCTAACTTGTCTTTTACTTGCAGCTTGAGAAAAGAGTGAATGAGGTGGAACGGTTTTACTTGACTACG
Source organism: Malus domestica (assembly GCF_042453785.1). NCBI lineage: Eukaryota > Viridiplantae > Streptophyta > Magnoliopsida > Rosales > Rosaceae > Malus > Malus domestica. Next base: position 34,187,047 of record NC_091670.1, on the reverse strand, counting down.
GGAAATCCGCATCTACCCACTTCAAAAGGTGTTGCAGTTGTGAAGGATAAACAGCTAACTGCTTCTAAGAAGCAGCAGCAAGATGCATCACGTAGGGAAGCCGCTGCTACAAAGAGAATGCAAGAGCTTATGCGCCAATTTTCTGCAATGTTCCGTCAGGCAAGCACCAAACGTTTTGCAATGGATGCAAGTACTTGGGTATATTTTAATGAAGATATTTTCTTACATCTAAGGGTTCTTTCTTTCACTAATTCTTCACATGTTTTTTTAACTATTTTCCTTCTTTATAATATTGTTGGATATATGATTTTTTGAAGCAAGTTTAGAAGTAATTTCCTGGGGAAGGGGAAAAGTCAGATGATATAGTGTTGGAAGCGGAGCAAAATCGAATATGTTTGGTCAAATTATAACATCCTAATTAATACCTTCTCTTGGTAAAAGACAGTCATTTGGACTTGTTGTGAGGAACAAATAGCAGCAGTTTTAGAAGAGCTTTTCACATATCGGCCCTTGATAACATGACATTTTAGGGAAAAAGAAATTCAAAGTTAAAACCCAATACTTTAGGGAAAAAGATCCTGTTGATTTTGTAATGGGAGCAGGGCAGCATAAGAATTTCACAACTAAGAATCCACTAGAGCATGACAAGTGGATAGATGAAGTATTTTTTCCTCTCCAATTGAGTTCTTGAACGGTTTATGTAAAAGGGAATTTTAATGAAAAACCCATGGTGCTGTTCACTTTAACAAAAAACCACATTTTTACACTAAAAAGTAAAACCTGGTACTATTCACTTTACCCTTTATTTTGTCCTTATCGTTAAAACTCAAAGTTTTCAAGTCATTTTCATTAGTTTTCCTTATATAAAACTTATAGTTGTCGGGGTGTTTTTTTTTTCTACAACAAAACCTTATAAAATTGCGTGCTCCAAGTACTCTATGTCTTTTCTTAAAGTCTCTTTCCAAGCCTTCCTAGGTCTTGCTCTACCCCTTTTGCTCTGAGCACAATCCAAGTCTTCCTAGGTCTTGCTCTACCCCTTTTGCTTAGAGCACAATCCAGGTCTTCCTAAGTTTTCCTTTACCCTTTTTGCACCTTTTCTAATTTACTACTATAAAATTTCTATAAAAAGCTAGACGCCGTTGTCAATTTTTGTGACCAGATGTTCATGTTGAGTGATACTTCTAATTTCACATACAAGCTAAATGAGAAACTTTAGTTGTTACTTGTTAGAGTCTGGACCCTCTTGCACGGTTTCTTTTAGGTGGATAATGTTTTTCAGAAAAAGCAGAAGCAAGGAGACTCATAAAATGTTGAATTTTTTCTTGCTAGAAGAAAGTTGTCTTTTTTGATGTAGGAAAATATTCTGATATCTGGTATTTATGCTGTATCTACATGGGTGAAGTACCAGCTGCAAATTTGAGTGGACTTTGATTTTTTTCGCATTCACTAACATGTACATGGTTTTTCATTAAAACTTCAATTAGATGCTTTGTTGCTAAAACAGTAATAAAAATGATTTATCTGGGTTAACACTAGTTAATATGGCTTCACTTGGCACTGTTCAGATCACTAAGCTTGAATGGGCGTGGCCCTTTATGAATCCTGTAGATGTTGAAGGTCTGGGATTGCATGACTATTATCAAGTAAAGTTTTCTTCCTTTAGAATTTTCTGATTAGTAATCTCTACCTTTATGGGCAAATGTTATCATCTTCTTCACTTATCAAAAAGACTTTGTACATTTTTAATTGTTTTAAAATTTACTCACTATGCTGATGAGGACACGCTGTACTTTTCTCAAAGGTCCTCATTAAAGTATTAAAAAAGCAAAAAATTGTCGAACTTTTAGTTGTCGATTTGAAGATGCATATATCTAATTGTCTCATACTGATTTCTCTGTTGTTGGTCTGTCGTCTTTCACGTAGTGTTCATTCATTCTTTATTATACATCTTTCTTTTTCAACAAAGAAGAAAATTCTTTTTGATGGTCTGCTAATTTGTTTCATGTCTTACGTTAGGTCATTGAGAAGCCCATGGACCTTGGTACCATAAAAAATAGAATGGAAGCCAAGGATGGTAGTGAGTATAAGAATGTCAGGGAGATATATGCTGATGTGAGGCTGGTTTTCAAGAATGCAATGAAATATAATGATGAAGGTGAGGATGTCTATGTGATGGCCCAATCGTTGTTGCAAAAATTCGAAGAAAAATGGCTAAAGCTTCTGCCTAAAGTTGTTGAAGAGGTAAGTTTCTATTCTTAATGCGAAAATATCTTATGCAGGACTTCATGGACCTTGTTACCAACACTTTTTTTTTAACGAATTCAGTAGCCTTTCATTGTGAATGGATGTGTTTTAGGTTGCCTGTCTTCTTGTTTCAGTATAGTTTTTTAACTTTCAACCTAAGTTTTAACTATTTATAGGAAACAAGACGAGCAGACGAGGAAGCAGAGGCACGGCGAAACATGCAACTATCTCAGGATGCTGCATATGCCAGCACAGCTAAGGATCTAAGCAATGAGGTTTGTCAAATTTCAGAATCCTCGTAGTAATTTGCAACGAAGCTTCTCAATTTTCTCTCGTTATTCTAATTTTTAATAGCAACATGCATTTACATACACAATGCCAGTCAAAAGTTCGATTATTTTTAGGAGTAAATTCTGACGCATGATCTACATTTTTTTTTGACGAAATCATTTTCAGCTTTTTGAGATTGATGTGTATTTGAGGAACCTTAGACAAACAGTGGTTCAGAAGTGCAGGTTTGTTAAGAACCCTTATCCACTCTACAATTAAACTAAATTGCTTGTGTTTTTGCTTGGGTTTATATATAGTTTTAGAAACTTCAAATCAAAGTGCATTTTATTGCCGTGTTGCAACCGACAAAATTGGATGTGTAGCTTCATGTTAGTTGGGTGGTTAAACTGTGAATGGGCCTTACTGAATTGCTGAATCCAGCATTGTTCTTGCAACAACATGGGCATGGTCTTGTTGTGTCTGTTATTTTTCATTGATCATTTTGGCATCTGTGAAGCGTCTAACTGTGGATTGATTTAGGAAAATGTCTTCGGATGATAAAAGAAAACTCGGGACAGCTCTCTCGCAGTTATCTGCCGAAGATCTCAGCAAGGCTCTAGAAATTGTTGCACAGAGTAACCCCAACTTCCAAGCAACTGCGCAAGAAGTGGATCTTGACATTGATGCTCAGGTCATCATCTATTTATCTATTTGTTTTTGCTGTGATCTGGCAGTCATTTAAATTGAATGTAGTAGTGCAATATCAAACCGTCGTATTTCCGTTTAAATTCATTTGGCATGATGCTAATTCAGATGTCTATTCTTTCATTTCTTCCATCCCATCTACACAGAATGAATGCACATTATGGAGGTTAAAGGTTTTTGTAAAGGAGGCACTAAAAGTTCAGGGGAAAAGTCCCGAAGCCATTGGCGGAAAAGTCCAGGGGAAGATTTCTGAAGCCATTGGCGGCAACAAAGTTGCAGGCTCGAAACGGAATAGAGAGATTTGTGATACTCTTGCGAAGACTGCCGTAAGGAGGACCAAAAAGATCTCCAATATGTGATCTCGCTTGAACGTCAAACGACTGTTCATTCAGTGCAGTACCGGAGACTCTGAAACGTAGTTTTGTGCAGGTTTTACCATTGACAGCTCTGTAAATCTCCTTAATGGAAGAACTACTGATCGTTTTTCTGTATAGGTATGTTATATGGATCAACTTGTCGGTTTTCTCTAAAAGGATGCCTGTTCGCAAAAGAATGGATCATATGAATATTATTTCTGTTCTCTAGCAATTGGGGTTTGTTTGGGTTGTAAACCGTACTTGTTACCTTGGCTTTCAAGAAATACCCGTTCAAGAAATTTGCAGCTCTCCATTCGTTACTTTCTGCTATCATTTCGAACCTCGACTAAACCTAAACCTGGAAGGATTGCACCTGACATTCCTAGACAACTTGTAAGAATTACACCCAAATTACTTGGTATAAAACTATGACAATATGATGAAGATGTTCTGCAGATGCTTGTGAAAACATGAATCCGGGACTTACATATTTTCGTAGAAAATGATCGTATAAGCGAAGTCCCCGACGGCACCAAACAGTTCAATTGTGTGCATCTCACATTCAGACAAAGGTTTCCAGAACTCATAAGAATATGAGAATAGAAACCATTTTTCCATCATGTACACACTAGACAACTTATGTTTCCCCTCTTCTCGATTCATCAGCTACTGTCGTCGTGACTGCCTCTCAGAAACGGGAATATATGGAAGTCAGAGAGCAAAGACTCCATGTCCTTTGCAGGAACTGTTTTGTTTTCCTTTTCCGCTACTTGCAAATCGGAATCCCGCCAGAACTTGATGATTTGTAGATTTTCTTCTTCTGTCAATCTCTGGACAAGGATTCTGGAAGCATAGCCTTTCTCTCTCATTTGAAGGCATATCTGCGAGGGATTGTTTTCTGAAAGAGTGACCATGTACAACCAGCCCTTCTTTGACAAAAGAGTGTCAGCAACCGGCAGCATCTTGTCAATCACAGTACGTCCATTCTCCCCGCCAGCCCAAGCAGATGCTATTCCTTCGCGTCCCACTTCATCTTCAGGGGTCGGCACATAAGGTGGGTTCACAACTATTACATCAACCAAACCTTTCAGACGCTCCTCCAGTCCTGATGCAATGTTAGTATTTATCAACTCCGCATGAACCCCATGTGCTTCCAACGTCTCATGAGTCACCTTCACCGCATGGGGGTTAATGTCAGTCGCAATATACTGCGCCTCCTGGCCAACAATAAGAGCTAGAGAAGTAATGACATAGCCACTGCCGCAACCCAGTTCCAGGCACAATGCCGGTTGGTGCTGCAACAGGTTTGTTCGATCAGCTAAAAGCGCATCTACTAGAGCAAACGAATCATCACACGGTTCATAAACCTCGGGGTGAGAACTGACAAGGCGGATTTGGGCGATTCTGGAGGACATCTTGTGTAGAACCTATCATAACAAAGTAATTTCAAGGAAGACGTAAACATTGATGTAACTGGGAACCAAAATCTATGAGTATGATATTTTCTGGGTAGTAGTTTGGACAGAAACTCACAAAGTACCAATATTTTCTGGGTTCCAGCTCTAAGTACCAAAACTCACAAAATTAACTAAATAATTACACCAGAATTTTAATTTAATGATAATAATAATCAAAGAAAAAAACTCAATGTTCAATCAGTGAAGGCACGAATTACTCAAGAAATCAAAAATTAAGCATCTGGGTAATCCAATAAACTGCAATTTATGATCTGAGATAGCATAAGAGTTGGGAAGGAAATTAAAAAAAAAAAAAAAAAAAAAAAGCACAATGGTATGAGAAATTGCAGCCCAACAATAACTGATTGAAATAAAGGAGCCACCTTTAACAAAAAACTCCAACGTACCTTCAGAAATCAAATATTTAGGACTGATTGGGTTGCTTGCTGCGTCCTCTTCTTGCTTGGCAATATTTCTCTAGGGTTTCTGGTGTTTGTTTACTAAGTCCAGGTGAAAGCGGGAACTTGCAGAGGTTGGTGGGCGGCCTCTGTTTTTACCACATTGGGCTGTGCTGACCCAATACAAAGGCCCAAGGACCAAATAGAGAAAGTACAACCGACCCAAAACAGGATCCAGCTTAATATTGCTACCCAGATCAAAGTTTTGACCTTTTCTGATCGAACACGGTTTACAAAGTTGACTTTTCTGGGTTCATGGTCATAATTCGACAGCCGCCCTGAATCCACCCCAAGGTAAGAGAGACCCCATAGTTCTGTTTCTAATCTATCACTCTTGATTTGATTTTTTTTTTTAGCATTTAGATATTTTTAGTAAATCAAACAAATTATATAAATTTTTTTTTAAAAAAAAATTGGTTTTGGCTGGTGAATTCTGCCCAAATTCTGTTTCCTAAAGTTTCCCACGTAAAAAATTTCCAATTTCCTTAGACAATTGTGAGGGACTAGGTTGTTGTACCAGGTTTTTATAAAGTCCTTATATATATAGGTTTCTTGCTGTATAAGTTGTTTGTTTGTGATTTTCTATTGAAAACAAAGGTCTGAATCTGTTGGTTTGGACAAGGCAAGGGTGACAATGGAACAAAAAAATAGCAGTGGTGGTCGGGGATTATATGTTTCAGGGAAGGACAGAGTTGTTTTTAGGCGTCCGGGGAAGAAATCTGTCTTGGGTTTCGATGTCCATGCTAATGCGAAACGGGAAGGGTTTGGGGGCGGTGATGGCGGATTCGAGGCACCGAGAGATTGTGAGGGTAGGTATGATTACGACAGGGAAGAGCATGGTAGTAGGAGGAGAGATTGCAAAGATGGTAGTGGTAGTTATGGTAAGGATTCTTGTCGTCGAAGGAAAGCAAGTGACGGGTATGAACATGATCAATGTGGTGGACAATATGGAAGAAAGCGGAGTAGATGTAATTTTTCTGGTTCTGATGCTTCTCCGTGGGATCTCATCTCATCGTCTCCAGTTCGAATTTGTCCTTCTGGAGACGCGGTTAAATTTTCAAGTTCGAAACATGGTGTGAGTTCTCGTAAAGTTGCCTTTCACTCAGAAAATTCACAATCATTCAAGGATGGAGAAGGAGACATGGCTGATTTGGATGAAGGACAGAAATATGAGATAAGCGAAAGCATGCGTCTAGAGATGGAATACAATTCTGACCGAGCATGGTATGATAGGGAAGAAGGAAACATAATGTTCGATACAGTTGATAGCTTATCTTTGTTTTACGGAGATGATGCTTCTTTTCAAAAGAAGGAAGCAGAGTTGGCGAAAAGATTGGTTCGAAGAGATGGAACTAAGATGACCCTTGCTCAGAGCAAAAAGTTGTCTCAGCTCACTGCTGATACTGCGCGGTGGGAGGATCGTCAACTTATAAGATCTGGTGCTGTTAGAGGGACTGGGTTGCAGACTGAGCTCGATGATGAAGAAGAGCACAAAGTTATTCTTCTTGTACATGATACAAATTTAAAGCCTCCTTTCCTTGAGGACAGTGTAATTGGAAAGGACGGAACTGCTGTTTTTACCAGGCGAGCAGAGACGATAATGCCAATAAAGGATTCCACATCCGATATGGCCATAATTTCTCGCAAAGGGTCTGCTCTCGTTAGGAAAATTCATGAGAAGCAAACTATGAACAAATCGCGTCAACGTTTTTGGGAGCTTGCAGGTTCTAAACTAGGCGATATCCTTGGTGTTGAGAAAACAGCGGAGCAGATTGATGCAGATACTGCTGCTGCTGGTGCAGACGGTGAAATTGATTTCAAAGAAGATGCAAAGTTTGCACAGCATATGAAGGATGGGGAAGCAGCGAGTGAATTCGCAAAGTCAAAAACCATCTCACAGCAACGACAGTTTTTGCCCATATATTCTGTGAGGGATGATTTACTACAGGTAATTCGAGAAAATCAAGTTATTGTTGTTGTTGGAGAAACTGGTTCTGGAAAGACGACTCAACTGACACAGTATCTGCACGAAGAGGGTTACACTGTAAACGGCATTGTGGGTTGCACGCAACCAAGACGTGTGGCAGCCATGAGTGTTGCAAAGAGAGTTAGTGAAGAGATGGAGACTGAGCTTGGTGATAAAGTTGGGTACGCCATTCGTTTTGAGGATGTGACCGGACCAAATACCATAATAAAGTACATGACTGATGGAGTACTTATGCGCGAAACACTTAGAGACTCTGATCTTGACAAGTATCACGTAGTTGTGATGGACGAAGCCCATGAAAGGTCACTGAACACGGATGTGCTGCTTGGGATTTTGAAAACAGTGGTTGCCCGGCGGCGTGATTTTAAGCTTATCGTGACATCTGCAACACTAGATGCTCAGAAGTTTAGAAACCTTTTTGGAAGTGCACCGATTTTTGAAATTCCTGGGAGAACATTTCCAGTAAGTATCAGGTATAGTAAAACCCCATGTGAAGATTATGTTGAAGCTGCAGTGAAGGAAGCCATAACTATTCACATCACTGGCACTCAAGGTGACATCCTCATCTTCATGACCGGCCAGGATGAGATCGAGGCAGCTTGTTATGCCCTTTCAGAGCGGATGGAACAAATTATCTCCACCTCGGTTAAAGAGGTGCCAAAACTCTTGATACTCCCTATATATTCACAGTTGCCTGCTGACTTGCAAGCAAAGATATTCCAAAAAGCTGAAGATGGGGCTCGTAAATGTATTGTGGCAACCAACATTGCTGAGACATCTTTGACGGTAGATGGAATCTCATATGTCATCGACACGGGATATGGTAAAATGAAAGTATACAACCCCAAAATGGGTATGGATGCTCTTCAAGTATTTCCTATTAGTCAGACTGCTGCTAGCCAACGTGCTGGGCGTGCTGGCAGAACTAAGCCTGGAACATGTTATCGGCTGTACACAGAGAATGCGTACTTAAATGAAATGCTGCCAAATCCTGTGCCAGAGATCCAGAGGACCAACCTCGGATATGTGGTCTTGTTGCTCAAATCACTTCAGGTTGATAAGATACTAGATTTTGATTTCGTAGACCCACCGCCCAAGGATAATATTCTCCATTCTATGTACCAGTTGTGGGTGTTGGGTGCTCTTAACAATGAGGGGCGGTTAACTGACCTGGGCTGGAAAATGGTGGAATTGCCGTTGGACCCTCCACTCGCTAAAATGCTATTGATGGGTGAAAAGCTAGGATGTTTAGATGAGGTTTTGACAATTGTGTCCATGCTTTCAGTGCCGTCGGTATTCTTTAGGCCCAAAGATAGGGCAGAGGAGAGTGATGCTGCAAGGGAGAAATTCTCCTTCCCAGAGTCCGACCACTTGACACTGTACAATGTTTATCAGCAGTGGGAACGACACCAGTGTCGTGGGGACTGGTGTGATGACCACTTTTTGCAAGTTAAAGGGCTGCGAAAGGTTAGAGAGGTGAGGTCCCAACTCCTAGAGATACTAAAGACACTCAAGGTCAAAGTCCCACTCACATCCTGTTGGCCTGATACTGATAAGGTGAGACAAGCTATTTGCTCCGCGTACTTTCAGAATGCGGCAAGACTAAAGGGTGTGGGGGAGTATGTTAACTGCCGGACTGGAATGCCATGCTATTTACACCCGAGCAGTGCGCTTTATGGCATGGGCTGCAATCCAGAGTATGTGGTCTATCATGAGTTAGTTTTGACAAGGAAGGAGTATATGCAGTGTGCCACTGCGGTGGAACCGCAATGGTTGGCTGAGTCCGGACCCATGTTCTATTATGTGAAGGAGTCGGATAACTCAATGTTGGAGCACAAGAAGAGACAAAAGGGGGAAAAGACAGCAATGCAGGCGGAAATGGAGAATCTGAGAAGGGCTCGAGCAGAGGCAGAGAAAGCAAGCAAGCAGAAGGAGAGGGAAAAGAGATCCAAGCAGCAGCAGCAGCAAGTCGTCCCAATGCTGGGTTCGCACCAGGGCTCTTCTGCATACTTGAGGCCGAAGAAACTTGGCTTGTAAATATGAATTATTTTGTACAAATGATTGATCAGTTTAGAGTTTATTTGGGTTGTAATCCTACTTGTTTCCTTTGGCATTGCGGACGTTTCTGAACCAAATTGTGTAATTTTGCCTAATTCTGTTCCTTAAATTCACCAAATTTCGTTTTGTACTGCTAGATTTCTGTTTTTAATTAACCCTATATAATGTCATTTATTAACCCTAATTTACCCAATTGTTATTGGATATTCCTGTTTTGGATACTGAATTTTCTCCAAACAGCTAGTATCCGAGTTTTGCTTCACTAATTTTTTTGCAGAGGATCAATGGTTGAAGAAGTCGGGAAGTATGTTAACATGTTCAACGGTACAGACTTTGAGACATGGAAGATTAAGATTAAGGCCTGCCTATGCGTAAATGATCTCAATCTTCTTCCTCTTAAAGGAAAGAAACCGGAAAGTATGGAGGATTTCGAATGGGAACTCCTTGACGCGCAGGCATTAGAAATTATCCGTGCGAGGTTGTCAAAGAAAATTGTGCAAAGAACAGCAAATGAGAACACCGCAGAAGGTCTAATGGCTACTCTGACTGACATGTACGCTCTGAAACCAACTGCGTACAATAAGGTGCAACTGACTCACACGACAGTTACTCAATCTGAAGATGAAAGAAGGCACTAGCGCAACCGAGCATTTGAGCAAGTTCAACTACATTATCTTTCAATTGTCCTCTATCAACGTCAAATTTGACGACGAGATGAACGCTTTCATGCTCTTGGATTCTTTGCCGGACAGTTGGAGTGCTTTGGTGACTGCGTTGACCCTCAATGCTGGAAAGGACAAGCTCGGGTACAATGATGTCTGGAGCGCTATCATAGGCGAAGAGTGGCGCAGGAGATTATCTAGTGAAACCTCAGGTAAAACTTGTGCCTCAAACCTTGACTCAAGCAGTAGAGCATCGGGGAGAAGCTCGAATCATGGTAGGCGAAATTCCAGGAATCACAAGTACTAAGAATGTTGTTCTGTTTTGGATCCTATTAGTGTTAGTTGATGTTGGATCTTACCAAATGTTGTCTCAAATCCTTTTCTTCGTTGATATAGCCTGTTTTACAAGATGTGATGACTGAGACCTTTATATTAATTCACTTGATATTGTTTAATTATATGTTATGCAAATTGATTAGTGTGTAAGTTTACAAGAGTCATTGCAATTGTCGGGCAAGAGTAAATGGCCTATGTTAAAGATCCTAATGGGCACAACAAATTTTTTTTCGGGAAACACACGAAGGTGGGGATTAAGGACTTGCTATGCGTAAATGATCTTGATCTTCCACTTTTAGGAGAAAGACCAGAAGATATGAAGGATGTTGAATGGAGAATCCTTGATAGACAGGCACTAAAAACTACCTGTGCGACATTGTCAACGAGCATTGCCCTAAGAACAGCAAATGAGAAGACCACATAAGGTTTAATGGCTGCTCGGACTGATGTGTATGAGCTGAAATCGACAGTGTGCAATAAGGTGCAACTGCTGCAACAGTTGATGAATCTGAGGATGAAAGAAGGCGCTTCTGCAGTGCATCATATGAGCAAGTTCGAAGCTATTACTATTAAATTTTCGAGACAAGGGCGTGATGATGTCGTGTTCGTTGCCAGACAGTTGGAGTGCTTTGGTTACTGCTTTCACCCTCTCTGCTGGAAAGGACAAGCTCAGATACAACAATGTCATGAGTGTCAGTTTAGCCAAAGACAGGCGCAGGAGATACTCCAGTGAAACCTCGGGTAATACTTCTGCCAAACCTTGAATCAAGGGGTAGAGTACCTGAAGAGAAGCTCGAGTCATGGTAGTAGACGAAAGTCCAGGATCTTGAAAAATGTTGTCTGAAACCTTTATAATTTATCCTCTTCTAAAACATGTGATGATTGTTACCCCATTTTAACTTCTTGTTACTTGATTATATCTAGAGTTTGAGAAGGTTTATAAGAGCCCTTAAATGGTGCTCAACTGGTTGTATATGAACAACGTGCGGTTTTGTGTCGCGTTTATCATTGTATTAGTGTCCCTCGAGTTTTATTTTTTATTCAAAATCTGTAACGAGTTACATTTGTGTATATTTCCTGAAAAACTTACGAAGAAGAAGAAAAGAACGATTAGACTTTGAAATACTTTGGTTTGTAAGTTGCAGAGTTACAATTAGAGGTGCAAATCAACCCATTAAGTTATTAATGGGCACCTATTAAGACCAATTTAGTTTGATTTCACCTTATACCATCATCACCACTATCAAAATCACCTCTATATTATGGTGAGACCAAATTAAACGGGTCTTAACAAGTACCATTACCAACCCAATAAGTCGATTTGACAAGTCTAATTACAACCACATCTAGTGCGTTCCCCAATCAGGCATGATTGAGGGCATCAGTCTAATTAAGTGGGATTTAGCTAATCAGAAAAAGCACAAAACGTTCGAGTACAAAATCTAAAAGTTTAAAACAGTATAATAAAGGCAACCTCAAATCATTTGGTCATACATTTATATGATGACACAATAATACAAACTAACCAGTACCAATATAGCCACCTTTGCCTGCCACTAATCACCACAACAGATCTACCTTCACTTTAACAAATACAACAACAATACCAAACAAAAACCCAAAAATATTGAGAAGAAAAAAAAAACATAAAACATTGTATATACCATGTGGACTGCCTGCCTTCTTCACTTATTACTTTTGGTTCCCAGCCTGGTACTGCTATACCAGTTACTCAACCATGCTCGCTACTTGATCCGAAAATCGTCTTATTATATATGTTCGTGACGTTTTTGTCGCTGGGTCACCAAAATGTTGTTGCTCCATGCGCTGATTCATATATTGAATCATTGCATGTGAAATGTGTTTGGTTGTTTAGCCTGTGCAAGCATTTGAACAACTTCTCTCATGGTCGGTCTCTCCACACTGTGCTCTTGAACGCATAAAACCGCGACGAAAAACACTTGCATTGCTTCGTCCATCGGAACAGTGTCTAGTCGTTTGTCGAGGATCTTTATCACCCCTTCTTTCTGTGAGTTGGTCTGAATCTTGGTCCACTGAACAATGTCCATTCCTTCTTCCCCAAAGCCACCAACTGGCCTTCTTCCTGTGATGAGCTCCAACAGTACAACTCCAAAGCTATACACATCGCTCTTCTCATCAACTTTCAATGTGTACGCATATTCTGTTCCATGAGGCACAGTAAAAAAGTTCAGCTCGTTGTAAAAGTTCATAACATACACGAAACAAGTGAAAAAAGGAAAACTGATTTGTTAAAAATACTTCGGTAAAGCTGTCTGACTATGATAGTTCTCACAAGTGAGACAATATAGAATCAAATGAGACTAAAATACAGACGAGTCTCATGTAAAAAATGACTCATACAGACGTGATATATCCACTGTTCTATTTTGTTTTACTCCTCTGCACAACACAGGTAAGGTAAAGCAATGGGGGTGTGGGTGTAAAAGAAAAAGTTAGGGTTATGCCATATTCTTTACAGTTGTGTCACTTTCTAGGGTTTAGGGAAAGTAAAGCTTGATCCCAAGCAAGATTCTTAATGGGTTGTATGGAGTTTTGTGGATTTTGGGTTCAAATGGGTTTTTGGTCAAAAAGGTGGGTTTGTGATTGGGCTGAAGGAACTTGGAATTTTATGGTTTCAAAACATGCAAAAGCTCATGCTGCATTACACTACACTACACTGTGTGTAGAGAGCAATATAAAAAGCAAAAGGAGAATTTACCTATGTCAGTGGAGCCTTTGCCTATTTTGGACTCCATATGCCACTCCTACTTTGCTACTTTAGTAAAAAGCAAAGTACATACATATGAAAGGAAGCATGTATTTTCTAGAGAAATACGCGCAATAAAACTGATTTGGTGTCTTTTCGTCCACATCTTAGTGCCTTTCGAGTTTTATTTTTAATTAAAAGTTTGTGACCTGTTTTTGTATGTGTTCATTTTATCTTCTATTCATCTATTCATATTTTAATACCAAATTGAAAAAAACAAATCAAGATTTGAAGTAATCATTCTCTCTTTTATTATTGAAAGTGGCCGACTTAATCCACCAAGTCAGAGGAGACACATGGAATATGCTTTAATTACTTTACCTAAGTGCTGCATCAAAGTATATACGTCAATTTGAGCTTATTGCCCCTACTTAGTAGCCTGTTCAATTGCACGATGTTAATATTAAAATAAAAAATCTCAAACAAGAGAATAATTAGGTGTAATCCTTTTATCTCTCACTTATAACGTGACTCACATGACGTCTGAGATGGAAAAATAGTAATGCACGTGATGAATGAAGACACATCCTGGTTACATGCAAGAATCTCCCCTCGAATTGGAGTAATGATGTAGCAAAAGGATTACCTGGAGCAATGTATCCGTATGAGCCAGCAACTGCAGACATGCATTCTGATGTTCCAGTGTCCTGCAAGAACTTGGCAAGCCCAAAATCTGCAACATGAGCCTCAAATTCTGAGTTGAGCAGAATGTTGTTGGACTTCACATCCCTATGAAGAATCAATGGTGAGCAATCATGGTGCAGATAACACAGCCCTTTTGCTGCTTCAATGGCTATGTTCAACCTAGTCTCCCACGTGAGATACCCTCCTCTCTTCCCATGTAAAACTTCACCCAAGCTTCCATTCGGCATGTACTCGTAAACCAGCAGATTGGTCTCTTTATTTGAACAGAACGCCAGCAATCGGACAATGTTCCGGTGCCGGATTTTTCCCAGTGTCTGAATTTCTGCAGAGAGGCCATTGTCGTGTGACGATCCTTTGTTGATCCCCAACAGCTTCTTGACTGCTACTTGCTCGCCGCTCGACATTGTTCCTCTGTAGACAATCCCGGCTCCACCTTTCCCTATCACATTGTTCTCCTTTACGCACTCTAAGATGTCTTCGCTTCCGAATTCAAGCTTTTGGAATGCTGTGAGCTTCCACGAGTTCGAATTTCTTCGCACCTTTCTGGTCTTGATGATTGCGAAAGTTGCAAACACGAACGAGCAAAGCAAAAGTCCTAGAGCAAAGACAAGCTTGAATTTGCCAAGGACATGAGAGCGCGTGCCGGTTTGGTTGTGATCCTTTGATGATGAGGCTGAGGAGTAGTTGCATGGATTCGCAGAAGAATCGCAGAGCTCAGGGTTACCGACAAAGGATGTGGAGTTGAAGAACAAGTATTGCCCTGTTTGTGGGATTGGACCGGAGAAGTTATTGTGCGAAAAATCAGCAGACGTTAGGCTTTTCAAGGAGCCTAGCTCCTTTGGGAGGCTCTGGTTTAACTGGTTCCACGACACGTTGAAGTAATTCAGTATGTGGATTTGAACAATCGGAACTGGGATTGGACCTGAGAGTTGGTTTTGGCTCAAATCTAAGTAGGTTAAAGCGAGACAGTCTCCAATTTCCGGAGGTATTGTGCCCGAAAAATTGTTTCTGCTCATATCCAACTTGAGAACGCTTTGCAACCGGCTTATGTCAGATGGGATTTCTCCAGTGAATTGATTTCCACTCAATAGAAGAATCTGCAGGCTTGAGAAGTTTCCAATAGATGCAGGAAGGTGCCCGGATAAGCGGTTGCTTGACAGATTCAGCTGACTGAGTTTTGAGGGTTGTTTACTTCTTTCCTGCAGAAGCTGTCCGGTGAGATAATTGTTCTGTAGCTCTACTAGTGAGAGCTCTGGCAAGTAAAGAAAGCCCGGCGGGATTGATCCGGTGAGATAATTCTGCCCCATTCGGACTCTTACTAGAGTGTCACATTTTCCAAGGTCATCAGGTAGAGGCCCAAAGAGAAAATTGTTGAGCAGAATTAAGATCTTCAGCCGCCTCCCAAAGCAAAGAGATTTTGGGACAACCCCGGTGAGCTTGTTACTCGAAAGATCAAGCTCAATCAGTTTACCATTCTGACCAAGCTTTGAAGGTATGGCTCCGGTGAAGTTGTTATGCCACAGCTTCAAGACTTCCAAGTTTGGTAGCTCCGCGATAGAGCGAGGAATCTCACCGTGAAACTTGTTGATGAAGAGGTTCAGGAGTGTGAGCTCGCGGAGGCTAGAGAACTCAGCGGGGATATCTCCCGTCAGCGCATTGTTCGAAAGATCAAGAGACCTCAAGCTACTCAAGTTTCCCAGCTGAGCAGGAACCGAACCGCTGAGCTGGTTTGTTTGCAAGAACAAAGTGTCTAGCTTTTTCAGATTGCCTAGCTCCGGAGGGATTGGCCCCTCCAAACCGCAGTTTGCGAGGTCTAAATGAAACAGATTGATCAGCTTGCCAATTTCTGGTGGGATTCCGCCTTCAAATTCGTTGTAATATCCCAACAAAAGCTGCTGTAGGTTAGTGAGGTTTCCGAGCTCGCTCGGTATGTAACCGCTCAGGTCATTTCCCGCAATTGACAGATAATTAAGCTGCACCATGTTTCCATAGCTAGGAGGAATGCTCCCACTGAAGTAGTTCCCGCCAAAGTTCAACCTCTTCAGCCTCGAAAGCTGAGTGACACCTAATGGAAGTGATCCATTGAAATCGTTGTTGTAAGCATCTAGCATTACAAGCTCCTCCAACTTAGAAAACTCCAAATCCAAGCTTCCACCGAACCCGTTGTTGGAGATGTTGAGGTTTTGTAGCCCGGCTAGTTTGTGGATACCGGGAGGAAAAATACCAGAAAATCCATTTCCTGACACCGAAACGTTGACAAGGGTGCGGAGTTCAGTGATCACTGGCGAAAGGGTCCCCGAGAGATTGTAGTTGGATATGTCAAGTGAGACAATTGATCTGTTGCGGCTGTCACACTTGATGCCACCCCAAGAGCAGAGGAACATGTAGTTTGACACATTCCAAGTACTTAAAGCAGGATTTTTCGAGTCTTCAAAATTTTGTTTGAGAGAAACGAGAATTGATGCTTGCCTCCTGAGAGACGGATTAAGTGATGAAACAGAAGAAAAACAAGTGAGGAACAGAAAGAGAGAGCAGAGGAAGACAGACATCATTTCGGAATTCGCCATCGGAGGGTTTCTGGATTATAGAACAACTGCAACCATTTCATTCACGTGTGATCTGAATTTTTTTTTTTTTGGAGAGAGAGAGAGAGAGAGGAGAAGGAGGAGGAGAGAGATGACCTTGGATACTATTAGTATGAAGTTTCAGCTTTGGCTTGGAATTTTGGAGGTCTTTGTAGCACATCATATTTTTGGTTGCATCTTTCAACTTTATAGAAAGGAAAAGCAAAAGCAGCTTCATGCATTTTTTGCATATAAAGAGATTCATAACAACAGCAGACCGTTTGATCAACCAATATTCAAAAATTGCTTTACCTTTCACAGTCCTTTGCTTTTCTTTCCTTATTATTCAATCTAATTTGTCGTACCCAGTGCACAAGGCTTCCGCTTTACGCAAGATCTGAGAGAGGTGAATGTCGGCTAGCCTTACCCCCATTTATGGAGAGGCTGCTCCCAATTATTATTCAATCTAATTGAAAGAAAAAAAAGAAATTAGACCCAAGTGAGAATTTTAAAGTGACAATCATAAGGAGGAAATCATTTCATTAAACCAAATTGATTGGAGGCTTGATATGCATTAATTCCTATTAAGGTTTGTTTGAACCATTGTTCAACCATTGCATTGCAATATAATTTTGGTTTTAGTTGAAAAATGTGAAATGACAGAAAGACGGAAAGACGAAATGAAAACGACGAACTGAAAACAATTATATGTTCTTTTTTACCTTCAAGTTTTTGTTTTCATATATCTACTTCTTTTCTTTTTTATTCCTCCTACCATCGCCCTTCGTCCTTTTTCATTTCTCATTTCTCCATGTATTTCCTTCTAGCTCTAGTACAAATACTGAAACTAAAAGCTAGAAAGTGACGTGGTTATTAAACGATCACTTAATTGTGTTACTGTGATGGATACAATAAACCTAACTTTTCTTCTACGTCTCACTTTGTTCTCTGGTTGGATACTTTGTTTGATACATGTGATATCAGTAAAAGAAACCAAACATATGACTTCGATGTACGGATTAATACTTTTAATCGTTTCAGCTACAAACTCATCATTTTGATCAGAGACCTTAACTTCATGCGTAAACGTTGTTGCATTACATCAACATTTGTACTTATGTATGAAGCCAAGATGATTAATGAGGGGATCTTTTTGGGTTGAACTAATGATGATTAACTAAGAGCCAAAGAAAGATATGATCAAGTTGGGAGAAGAAGCAGATAAAAGCTCCATGATTTCCTGCTTTCAAAGTGGACACATTAATTGGGTTCTTTTAGACCATCTTCCTCCCTTTGGCATTTTGATTGGAATATGTAGCAAAATTACTCGAAAAAAGTTGAGGTTTCATCATAAAATCAAAGGAAAAATAATGAAAAGGGTTTGAAAACTTTGAGTTTTAATGATAAGGACAAAATAAAGGGTAAAGTGAATAGTATCAAAATTGACTTTTTAGTGTAAAAATGTGGTTTTTCGTTAAAGTGAACAGTACCGGGTGCTTTTCGTTAAAGTTCCCTAAAATCAATTGGCTATACAGGGAATAGTCAAATTACTTAAGTACATGTAAGGTCATTTCTTTTCCCGATGTGAGATTATTCAACACGCCACAACACAATTAGGTGACATGGAGCCGTTGAGCTTAACACGTAGAACAACTTGCTCTAATACCATAAAAAAAGTTAAGGTTCCACAATAAAATTAATTGACAATACAACAAGTAGGCCAACTTATACATAAATTTATGCAAAATTCCTTCTTGCGCCAATATAAAATTTATCCTCAACAGTACTCTAGTATATTATTAAGGAGGAGGAGGAGCCCTCCGTCCGTCCTCCTTCCCCTTTTGCTTTAGACCAGAACGTGGAAAAAGAAAAAGCATATAGATTGATTTTGGAGATGTTGGGATTCATCGCCTTAATCTATGTCATTCTACCTCGCTCTCCCTCCCTCTCTTTTTGTGGACCTCTTTTGAATCTTTCTTTATTTTTATTTGGTCAATGGGTTATAATATATAGTTCTCCCCAGGAAGCATAATTATGAATGCAATAAAGGCCAGGTTTGGGAAGCTTAGTACTGTTCGATTTTCTCTTTAAACCAACAACTCTGGTTAGGTTGAGGGATATGAGTTTGGTCAGTTGGTTGTCATATTGTTGCACTTAAGTTTGATTTTTTGTTTTCGTAAATAAGTATTTTTGAATTTAGAAAGAAAAAGAATTTTAGGCAGACAAATTACAGTTTGACGTGTGAGACATAACCTTTTGTTTTTGTGATTCAACAAATTACATTTGTATATGTACCAAGCTATGATTTGTTAGTAAATATGAGTTTCTTTATATAGGCTTAATTATGCCAGTGGCTTTGAAACTCTGTTAAACCTCAAATTGCCCCTTGAAACTCACAATGATTCATTTTACCCTCTCGACCGACATGTTGTGACTCACCTTGTATGTACTTATAAGGAAATGAGTTATTCCTTATGTTGCTAATTGGTTTTATAAGAGAACGTCAACTTTATTTATGGTACAGGGGCAAGTTGTCTCATGTGTGAAGCCCAACACACGTGCTCCATGTCGTCCCGTTTGTATTGTCCACATATTAGGCTTGAAAGTTAACTACACGTGAAAGTATGAATCCCACATCAAAAAAAAAAAGAACCTTGCACGTGCTTATACGTAATTAGACTACTTCTCATATTGTTAATTGGTTTTATATATAGTAGCACTTCAACTTTCTTCAAGTTCACCATAAACCGATCTCTTTCCCCCCTTCCTTCCCTCCCTCCACTTTCCCCCTTCTCCCTCTCTTTGTTGACATGTTTTAATCTTTTTCACCTGAACTGAAGGACTCTAGGCCGATATATACACATATAAATACATACACAAAGTAGATGCCTCAAGTGGAATGAACCCTTGAGATTATTTCATAAGATTGCTTTGGTTTAAAGAGAACACAATAATTGACAATGTCGCCAAACGGGACCCTAAATAAGATAAAAAAAAACTACTGCTTTATATTATGATTCAATTTTTAGAAAGAAAAAAAAAAAGACAAAACACTCGATTGATCCTCCCCAAATGGAAATGGTGTCTCTGAGCTCGTGTAAGGTGATTGCTTGCTTCCATGCCTCTACACACTTTGATGATGATGCTGGTTTATGCACCAATGGTCCATCATCGCAATCATCATCAGCGGCGGAATCTTCCTTGCTAGTTGGCTACTTTTAGCCTTAATAATAAGTATATGGATCATTGGACTGCATAACTAATGACCCTCCTAAAGTCACCAAAATTCAACTCCATCTCCAACATGTTTGAACAAACATTTGGATTCACATTGGGGAGGAAAATTTCTTGCAAACATCTATGGAAGTATGATTTAGGGGGTAGAATACAGGACTTTCGATGCATAGCTACTAGTTGCGGACTCACTAGTTTTTCTTTCTCGGAGCAAGATGAAGCCCACATGCCGCTTTGCCTAGTTGTATTTGGCTACCATGCCTTAACCTCTTTGAAGTATCTTGTCAAATATCTTGCCCCGAAGACATCCATGCTTAATGATAGCATTAAAAACACATTTATTCTCCACCAAAGATTTATGATCACTTCAGGGTTGAAAGTAAAACACTACAAACACGTCTGATTATTCTCTACCATTGAAGTCCAAATTCAACGGTGAATGATCAATGATGATACGTATGTTGATCTCCGAATGAGCACAAAATTGTGGTGGTTAAGTATAAAGAACAAGTCTAGTACGTGCAGAGAGAGAGCATGAAAGTGATGACTGATTCAGTTAGGCTGACTGACTCATCACAACAAGAAAGAAACAAACACTGGTTAGGGTTTGGTGGAGTGTCAATGCAACAGCACTACTACCCTACAATGTTTTACATATGCGTGTCCATATATATATATATATATAGATATATATCTATCCATCTATCTAGCTTTGTAATGATATGGACGAACGTAGTGATATTGGCATCACCAGATCTGCCTTTGAATCACCATATCTGAAAAAAAAGTGGCTTTATGTTAATCATCTCTTTAGCTTTAGTCGAGAAACCAATAGCTTACCTCCTTAGTGCCATAATTTGGTTGATATTGCTGAGGATATCACATCGCTGTACTACTCCCACCACCTAACTACGTTTATTCCCTTATTACCTGTTAACTTTACTAAGAATTTTTAGCTACCATTGATGTAACGTTAGAAATGACATCATGCATACCACATAACATTAGTCATTCTTCGGAATTTTTGGTGAAGGGGTGTGCAAAATACCGCTTAAACCATTCAAACTATCTGAGCATGCGATTTGGTTCAGTTCAGTTTGACCTACTTGTCCGCTTACTCCGAACCAAATCTCTTTAGGAAAAAATGACTTAACCAAACTGACCGCTAATTGAATTGAGTTTGTTCGATTATGCTACTAGTTGGAGGCATCAATCAAATCAAATCAATTTGAGCCGTGATGTTACATTGGTTTTGAGTATTGTATGAGTCCTAAATCGAATTAAACTCACCATGCCCGCCTCTAATTTTTTTATTTTTTTTTAATAACGATATTATCTACACTAAGGGCGAGGGGTAGGCTTAGCTTGACAATGGGTTAACAATAATGTGGTTCAAATTCTCCTTTGACAAGAATCAAATCTAAAACCTCTCACTTACAAGTGAAGAAGAATGCCAACTAATTACAATTGTAATAATCATGTTCTTTGCATAATCTGTTCCCCATTTGGCTTTCTTTTTTGGGTCGGCCGAAGGATTCCTGGAAGGAAAAAGGCCTAAACAAAGGAAAGCTCAAAAGGCCCATACCAATGGAAAGCCCAAACGGCCCACACCAATCTTTTGCTCATTATATATTTGAATTTTGAACCAAAGGAAATAGAAGAGTGTCTCGTCGGACGAAAGTTCCCCAATTCCAGAGAGATCGACAATGAAGCAGCAATCCAAGGACCCATTCGAAGCGGCGTTCGAGGAGCAAGAAGACGACTCACCGCCCGATTCTCCGGCCGTCGCTGAAGCCGCGCGCGCCGCCTTTGGTGCCCTAGAAGAGGACGACCCTCTTCTTGTTCCTGGCCCGTCATCTTCCTCCGCGCCATCAGCTGCAGCGCCGAAAGCAACAGCAGTTACCAGAACAAGAACAACGCCAACTGCTGCTGCGACGGCGCCCTCCGCCTCTGCTCGGCCCGCTGTCAAGAACAAGGATGACGACGACGATGACGACGAAGACAACATGGATGTCGAGCTCGGAAAGTTCTCCGCCACCGGTGATCCTGACAAAATGGCCAAGATGCAGTATGTTGCTTTCGAATTTTTCACTTTTATTTAACAGCATTTCATAATTCAGCTAATTTTTTTTAGTAATTAATCACTTTTTCATAAACCCCAATTCGTAGTTCAGCTTTTTTTTTCTTTCAATAAATTTAGTGTATTTTATCAATTTACTAATTAGGGTTTGTAGATAAAAGTGCTTTGTAACTTGATGGAGCAGATTCATCATACCTTGATTTATAGCAGTAAGGGGAAACACTTCGATCTCAGATATTTAAAGAGAAACCCGACTTACTTTGTAACACCAAGGGATTTCGTAACTAAGAATCGATTAGAGCATGGCTAGTGTACAGATGAGGGTTTTGTTTTCTCCAATTGAGCTGTTGAAGTGTTTTTGATATAGAGCTTATCGTCGTTGGGGTGTTTTTTCGGGTTTAGTAAAACAAGGTGGAAGGTGAGGCAACTCGACTAGGGTATGAAGGGTCCAAGTAGGTTTTGAATGAGAACAGTTTGAAACAAAAGTTGTAAGCTTGATAGATGTACTTTGTAGTATTCTAATTTCTTAGTATGCTTGCTTCCTTGAGCTTGTTCTAACTTTCGTTGTATCTCATGTAATACATCTGGTTGGTGATTATTCTTGTCCTTCTAAACTCCTAGATTTGAATAATCTTTCAGGGCTATTTTATCGCAATTCTCAGAGGAACAGATGAGTAGGTACGAGTCGTTTCGCAGAGCTGGATTTCAGAGAGCCAACATGAAAAGGGTGTGATTCCTTGTTACCTTTCCGTATAGAAGGCATTTCTGGAACCTGTATAGATTTTTCATATTTTCAACAGTAGCCATTTCGCATTAATGTTTGTGTGCATTATTTGTTGCAGTTGTTAACTAGCATCAGTGGAACTCCAAAAATATCTGCGCCAATGAATATTGTAGTGTCAGGGATAGCAAAGATGTTTGTTGGTGAACTTGTTGAGACAGGTATGTTATGAAAAATTTAGTGTAACATGAATTTTAATGGCCCACCATTTATTTGGCTTACCAAGAGCCTCTATGTTATTTTGCAGCCAGAATAGTGATGTCAGAGAGGAAAGAGTCTGGGCCAATCAGGCCATGCCACCTTAGAGAAGCATACAGAAGGTTGAAGCTTGAAGGGAAGGTACCAAAGAGATCACAGTCTAGGCTCTTCCGGTAGATGGGCCAATTTCACGTTCTGGTGCTCATTGGACAGGTTACTACTCATAACCTTGTTAGATGTCATGGAAATCTATTGTGTGTTTGATGGCATTCTCATCCTCTACCTTTTAGGCAGTCAAATTGAGAACGACAAACCCTTCAAAAGGAAAACTGCATATAGAAAACATATGAAAACAAGAGAGAAGCAGGTAGAGAATTTGTTATAGAACGAGGGCGTTTTTCTACCTAGAACAAAAATGCTGGTTTTCATCTTTATGAAGTAAAGTTGCTTCAAAACTCTGCACCATGATGCTGTGATTGTCAAGTTCAAAGTCAGCTAACCTTCATAAGTTAGGTCACTGTTATTCTCTTAAAGTTGTTTTTGAGATCTCCCCGTCTCTTTGGAAGGTAAAAATATCACAAGTGGTGTCTAGTTGTTGGATAGGTTTGTTTTCTGAAGGTTATTTGGAAGACTTAGAAACATCAGCCCATGAGTAAAACATATCTGGATAGTTTGAGCATTGATTAGCTTAGAATACACAGGAACATCGGCCCATGACGGAAATGTGATCTTATGACTAGGCTCGTGATCTCAAGAACAAAGGATGAGATCACGATCCCATTGTTTGTTTATTCCGTGAAGATTTAAAAATGTACGGCTGCCGATGAGCATTCTTTATAATTGGTTTAGCTGTAGCATACTGAAGATAGGAAGTCCTTTCTCATGTTGCTTTTGGCAAACCCCAAACATGGTATATGCATCTATTTGTTTCTTTTTTCGTTTTTCTTTGAGTGGAAGGCTATTTGGTGGCACATTGCTTTACAGTTTACACTTCATTTCATTTTATCCTGACACAAAACTGTGTGAAGAAATCTGTAAAATATACTATCATCTGTTCTAAGTCGGTCTTTCTTCTGCTCATATTTGAAGGTCAACATATCTGTAAGTCGGAGTTGGGATGCAGTACATATACAATACGATTAAAGACCAGACGTATCGCACTTGATCATCACTTGTGGTAGTATCTTCCTCTTCGATCGCGTTTTCCGGGAGACATAGAAGGTGCCGATTTAAATCACAATAACGACGATGTTGCCAGCTTCGTTTGTTGATGCCGTTTTGACTTGTGACCCATGATACTTATGCTAGTTATTTGCCGTCCGTGCTATGTTGGTGCATTTTTTTTTCTCGCAACCAAGCGACTGATTGGATGTATTATAAGATATTGGAGCTGTGTGTAGTCATTGTAATTTGTAATGTTCAGTTGCTGGTGCATGAAAATATTTTGCATGTGGATGAATGAGTTTATATACTGAATGTCACTGGGTCGGGTCAAAAATACATGACTTGGATGGATTTCATGGTTATTTCCGCTGCTATTATTTATTTTTGGAAATACCCAAATCAAAATGCTTACATGCTTTTAATGGAAAAATGGAATTTTTTATTTTTAAAATTTAAAATTTTGTAAACAATGATAACCACCACGGGTGGCCAGTAGTTGGGGATGATTTTTAGGTTTGTATTTTACATGGCACGTTCTGATTTCGATTTATAGAGTTTGTGGATCGCACGATGGTGGTCAAGAGAGCTTATGTTAGTCTTTTTTGACCTGGCCCCTGGTAGGCTGGTTGGTTCCCTTTTTAAAAGGGAAAAAAAATGATATATTTACATTAAGTAGGTAGGGAACTTAGATTAAGCTACACAACGGAAATAACAGTTTGGTTTGAATTTATTTTCGAAGATATTTGAACTTAAGATCTTTTATTTATAAATGAAGAGAAATATTACTCGTACTGAATAGTAGAATTTAATGAACGCTGAAGTTGCTAATAAAAGGGCATTAAATTGTGGTTTATATGATTATATCTCGCTGATTGTTGCTTTAGCTTTATATTTTGTTAAAAAAATATGTAACTCGTTATGTTTGTGTGTGTTTTCCTTGATTTTTATATTTGTTGAATTGAAAAGTTGAAAACTAAATTGCATGATTGCCCTTGGTTTGATGCACCCTCGTTAGCATACCCAACAATGCACCCTCGTTAGCATACCCAACAAATGAGCAAGTGTCACAACATTTTGTATTTCTTTTGGTCGAGGTCACAAATTTGTGTTTTAAGACTTGAGCTTATTTTGTTTGAGGTCAAAATATATTATTATGTTTTAAAATTAAGTCAATCAACGCTTTGTGCTTTAAGGAGTTGTTAACGAAGAGAAAAAGTATTTGTATGTCTATATGTCAAAATATGAAATTATTTGTTGACCTCGTTTATCTATTGAGAAAAGTATGAAATTAATTACGTTAGCAAAGTGTAGTTGGTTACAACAAAAATAAAAATCCACAATTTTCGAGATGTGGAGCTGAGGTTGGTTGTTGAACATAGGGGTGGGTTCGGTTCAAATCGGTTTGGTTTTTTGCCAAAACCGAAACCAAACTGAAATTTCGGTTCGGTTTATTTTTTTTTCGGTTTGGTTTTTTTTCGGTTCGGTTTTTTCCGGTTTGGTTTCGTTTTTTTTTTTTAAATGAAAAACATTGAAATTTTAAATTTTAACATATCCAACACAATCATAACATAAGCATTCTAACTAGAATCAAAGACAATGAAAATAAACATTTAAAGTTGAACTAAAATCATCAATCAAGTCTTCCAAAGTTCAAACTAACAACCTCACAACACAAAAATCGTACAAATGACTTAGAAAAGTTAAATTGTATGATGTTGTTCAAAGATCAGGGTTGTTTGCTTGTAACTGCATGTTGACAACTTGATTAGTAAAAGTAATGCATGGGTGGATTTATTTAGTGTGTGTTGGATTCTTTTCCATCACAAATTATCCAAGTAATATACCCGAAATAAATGTTTATGGATTATGTTACATGTTATATGAGAGTAGATTTGGAAAAGAAAGCTGGGGCAGAAGTAAACAGTGCTATGGAGATGGATGTAGGTACTTCAGTACTTCAGGAGGAGGTTTGGTTCCGGAACCTTATATGGGGGAGAAATAATAGGTTAGGGTTTAGAGTTTTTATAGGCCTTTTTTTAATATTTTAAGCTTAAAGTTTGGCAACACATTGGGTTTAACACATTTTAACTTACAAATTGGGTTTAGAAAATAATACCCAAAACAAATAATTAAATAAAAAATTTAATTTAATTAATTCGGTTCGGTTTGGTTCGATTTTTTCGGTTTCGGTTCGGTTCGGTTTTCAGTTTTTTGAACCCACCCCTGGTTGAACACACCTTTGATGTATTATCAAAGTTTTATTGAAAATTGTAATTGAAAAAAGATTTGTAATCAACAAGTTTAGCAGTTGATCAAGATGATGTACTCGCACCCTACACTTGAGTTTGATTTGTTGCCCGAGAGATCACATTAGTTTAGACTACATCCTCGTCAAAAAGAAAAAATATTCTTCGTGTTTTAATGTTAGAATCTCAACCTCCCCAAACTATGACTCAATTAGATCTTCACCGAATATGCAGTTGGCTAGAGCAGTGTGTGCGCCTGTTCTTTTACCCGAGTAAGTTCATGTCTAAGTAGAGATTAGGCGCAATCCTCAAATGTTTGTATAATGGGCTGTGTGAAGACAGAGAAGCCCAAACCAAGTAAACGTGTCCAGAGTGCCGACCCTGCCATTGCAGCTAGTCTGCTAACGCACTGGTACAAGTGCATAGTGCGTCTTGTTGTTAGCCACCAGCAGCAACCATATTTTAGTCGCGTTGTATAAATTTATGTTATCGCCCACTTGGGTTCTGCCTCTGCCTCCCATCTCTCTCTCTCTCTGATTGTCTCGCCAGACTTTCGACCTGCCTTCTCCTCCTCCTCCTCCTCCTGTCTCTCTCTCTCTCTCTAGCTCTTCAGCCTCCCCGTCCTTGTTCGTGCCATTGTTGATGAACAAATCCTCAGAAACAAACCATTGATTTCTGACAACAATTTTGACTCGGTTCTTCATTGGGGTTGTATCCAAAAAGGAGATGTTAATGCTGTGAGTTGGTAGTCCGAGAGGTCGAATTTTTCACCGGATGATGATGAGGTCTGCCTGCTGCTCCTCTTTTCATGTTTCTTGGTTTTTTGTTTTGCTTCATTGGTGTGCGATTCTCAGCGAATTAGTCCGAACCGTCGATTGGTTTTGTTGGCTGGTTGGTTCTTGGGATCAGGCTTCATCATTTCCTTCCTGTTTCTGTAAATTTAATTTTTATTTTTTTCAATTTTCTGAACAATCGGTCGTTTACTGGATGAGAGATCTTCTCCTTTCTCTCTCTGATTTTTTCACTTGGGTCGAAATCAGTTTCTGGGTCCAATCGGATTCGGTTGCTGATGCAGAAATGCTTCTGCTCCCGCAGATAACAGAGCTCTCTGTCTCGGTTCTTCAGATTCAGCTTTCTGTTGTCAACTGCAGAAAAATGGTGTTAGAAAACTGGTTTCGGTTTCGAATCACTCCTCACCAACATTCAAACCACTCTCACCAATACCCAGCTTCTGTTGGCCAATTTCGATTCCCCGTTTTCAATCAGATTGCAAAATTGTTTCCAAAAATTTCAGCTAAGATCTTGGGTTTTATCATCTCTTCAGTAAAACTGATAATCCTACCCAGAAATTTGATCTTGGAACCAGAAATTCTGAGTTCGTTTTACTTATTTCCTTCTCAATTCGTCCAAATTGATGTCGATTTGTTCTTCGATTTTATGAATTCAGCTGCGGAAACGGATTTGCGTTTAGATTTCTCTAATGGGTTCTTGAATTTTGTTTTTTCAGGTACCTGAGAGTGAGCCCAGATTGCGTTCCTCTGAGCAATGGCAAGAAACCAACCGTGAGAACCATATCCAAAGACGACGGGATTACAGACACCGTGACAACAAACAGTATAGTCACATCTCTAGAACCCACCAAACCCTTCAGATTCCGATCCCAACCCACGCCTCAAGACCCGACCCAATCCCAATTCGGAACCCGACCCACTTCCCCAGACGGCGAAATCCACCACCAGACCCAGCAGCGGCTGGACAAGAGTCCCAGCCGGACTCCCAGCCCAATCCGCGGAGCCGGCGATGTGCTGCTACAGTGGGGCCAGAGAAAGAGGTCGAGAGTCTCCAGGACTGAGATCCGAGCTGTCACCGATGAGTCCTCTTCGTCGGCCCAAGCAAGGCAGGCTTCAAAGCTGCAGAGGAGAGACAAGTCCATGCCGCCTCCGCCGCCCCCGCCGCCCCTTCCGTCTTCTTCCTCCACTACGTCGTCGTTTTCTAATGGCAGCAGACCGAGAAAGGAAGCCTCCGGGTCGCTTCCTAGCAGGTACCCTCCCTATACCAACCTTCCAAGTTCCAACTCCTTTCATTATTTTGTTTTTATTTCTTTCCTTTTTTCTCCCTGTGGATTAATAATATTTACCTCTTTTAATGCAATTTTTACTGCTCCGGATCATTTGGTAGATCTTGCATTATCTCTGTTCTTGTCAAAAATATTTAAAGTCCAGTCCTCCAATCACGTTGGTTTTACTTTTTGGTCCACCCATTTTTTTCCTAATATATGCTATGATTTTATTTGGGGTTTTTGCAGGCTGAGATTTTGTTTTCTCAGAGACTGTTTAGTCCTTTGGTTCAAGATCTAAAATTTACAAACCCTTTGGGTCCTTTTTGGTACAACCAACCCATGTTCTTGTCCAGCTGATCCTGTTCAATCCATCTTCAAAAACTACGCGTTTTTACAATTTTTCATTTATTTGACCCTTTTACCCCTCGATACACCATAAAATTTCCTTCATCATCCACCTCTCTCATGGTCTCTCAGCTGCTTTCTCTCACAGAGACCAAACAGATTCAAATGCTCTGTTTTGCTCTTTCTCTGTTTTTTGCCTTGTTTTTTCACTTTTTGTGAAGTGGATTTATAGAAAATTCATAAAAATCTCATCACCTTCCTTGAAAATCCTCCCTCCCAATTTCCCTTTTTTTCTCATTGGAATTTGTGTTTTTTTTTTTAAAGATTTTCTTGGAGGCAGTGAGAGTATTTATCTAATTAATTAGTATATAATAGAAGGTTAATCTTGCTTTTTCTTCATTTAATTGGGTATCAAATCCTGTCTTTTTCTGTTGTCTTTCCCTCTGATTACTTATCTCTGTTCTGGGACAGTGTAGAAAAAAACCCTCCATCTGATCCCTCCCACTCCCAAAAGTCCCTTCCTTTTTCATCCACCTAAATCTCCCAACTCACCCATTTATTACGATCTCCTCTTCTCTTTGGCCATGACCAGGAATTTGGAAGATCGATCTGCCGAGGTTAATGGGTCGCCATCGAGAAACCCTACTGGTGGCAGCAACGGCCGAGCCGCTTCTAGATCTACGGCGGGTAAACGATCTCCTCCGCCGGAGAAAAATGAGAGAAAGGTGCCAGCTTGCTCAGGCAGGTCATCAGCAGCAGCCAAAAATGACAGCAAGCCAAATGGAGCTCAAGCTGATTCTACTTTGTTGCAATCGGATCAATTAGCGGCTGGTTCGGGAGCGGCGGCTAATTGTGGTGCCGCTGCCGCAGCGGAGAAGGTGAACTACGAAGTGGTGGAGTGGCCGAGAATTTATATTGCTTTGTCGAGGAAGGAGAAGGAAGATGATTTCCTTGCAATGAAAGGCACAAAGCTCCCTCAGAGACCCAAAAAAAGGGCCAAAAATATTGATAGAACTCTGCAGGTATGTTAAAATTTAAAAAATCATTTTTCTTCAATTTTAATTTTAATTTTAATTTTTGGGTTTAATTAAAAACAAAAAAAATTAATTGAAATATATTTGTTTGTTGGCAGTATTGTTTTCCAGGGATGTGGCTATCTGACTTGACAAGGAATCGATATGAGGTCAGGGAGAAGAAATGTGTGAAGAAGGTAATATGCTGCTCTTTCCTGCTGTTTTCCTCTTTTGTCTTTTTCCTCAGATTTTTATAAATTTTAAATATCCACACACCTTCATTAATATGGAAAAGGAAATATATTTTTGCTAGAGAACAAGATCCAACTAGATTTGAGGTCAGGTGTTATGTGAAACGGGTTAAATGCTACCGCTGCGTTCCAGTTCAAAAATGTATTGATATGTGAATAAAAAACATTGACATGATAATGCGTTATTAGACTAACTTCAACGATAGATTCATGAAAGGTATTCGTATATAATTACATTGCTCAAAAGTTTGCGACTAATTGTCATTCACTTTTTGTTTTCTTAGTGGAGGAAATAATTAGGTGCTTAAAGTGGAGAATAATAATATTTAACATTGTCTTTTCATACCAACATTAATAATGTTTCTTATAGTGGTGAAAAGTGAAAAACAGCCTGTATATAATTTATTTATGGAAGTGTATTTTGACATTCCATTTTTTTTAGTGTTAATGACATGTTATTCCTCTTTGGCTTTTTAGTTAAAATGATCTCTGGAATTATTATAACTCTTTATTTTAATTTTTGAGATTTAAAACCGATAAAAGTGGTATTTGAGATTATCTACTGTCAATTATTATGATATTTTAGTAAAAAAAATCTTTGTTAAATTAAAGAAACTACCAGTTCAAGAGAAATAGTTGATTTTTAAAATGGTCTCTGAAATTATAATAACTCCTGATTTTAATCTTTGAGATTTAAAACCGATAAAAGTGGTAGTCTCTGAAATTATAATAACTCCTGATTTTAATCTTTGAGATTTAAAACCGATAAAAGTGGTATTTGAGATTGTCCATCGTTAATTATTTTGGTAATTTAGTAAAATATATTTGTTAAATCAAAGAAACTACCAGTTCAAGAGGAATAATTGATTTGACAAAAATATCCTCAATTTAACAAATATTTATCATGAAACGGTGGGCAATCTTAGGACAATTTATATCAATTTTAAATATCAAGAATGAAAGGGAGAAGTTATGTTAATCTTATAAAGAATTTTGGATTAAAAAAAAAAACATTCCTCTTTTAATTCCAAAAATACAATGCAGGAGCATAACTAGTTCTCAAATTTTGATTTGTTTGTAACGCCTAATAACTTCAAAATTTCTTTTATTTGTTTTATGCCAAGTATACAAAATTTAATATAACAAAGAAGAGGAATTGAAATCACTTGACTCTCGTATTCCACTAGTAAATTAAATTACATAATTAATGCATTGAAATCATAAATTCTACTTTTTCATCTTAAAAATATGAATTACGTAGTTTAATTTATTAGTGAAATACGCATAACAACTGATATAAGAAAAGACAAATGGATATTCTTCAACAAATAAATAGATAAAATAGTAAAGGTTGCATAATATTTTGGTTGGGTTGCATGTGCAGCAAAAGAGAAGGGGACTCAAGGGAATGGACAGCATCGACAGTGATTCCGAGTAGCCATCTTTTTATTTTCATTCCCCTAAATTGTATAATTATTCAAAATTATTATAGAAAAGAAAAACATTAAGTGTGAGAAATTCAAAAATCAAATACTGTTACCCGGGTCTGGGAGTAAGGGCCCACGCACTACCTTTTCGTAGTCCACCTGCCGTCGATGTCGATGATGATGGTTTTTGTCATTTGGAGGATCAACGGCTGAGATGTTCTTCTTGAGCTCTTAGGGGTAGTTATGAGATTTTAGACTTTGGGGTGAGGGCATTTTGGTCAGCAAAGGTCACTGACTGGAAAAGTGAGAAGCGTACGTGCCTTTTTGACTCGGTCTGTCTGTGACTCAGTGGACGCCACCCAACTCGGCAATTAGATAAACTAGAATTTTCTTTTTCTTTCTCAAATGTGTTTTTTATTTTTATCTTTATTTTATTTAAATTTATTGGTTTCTGGCATCGATTAATTGATGTTGGCTATAAATATCTTCTGTATTTCTCCCTTCAATAACAAAGCAGTTTCACTTTTCTTTTTGTTACTAATTCCTCATAAAACACACAATTTTCTTATGCTTCGACGTACGTCTTACATGCCATTGTGTGGAACCAATTCTTGGAACTCAAAATTATTTTCTTTAAAAACGCTTTTAATTATTTTAAAAGCATTTTCAAACGAGTGATGCTCCTTTTGCACCTCAAAACACGAAAAGCAAATGTTGAGATTTAATTAAATTTCATTTGATCAAATTTCAACATTTCAT
The DNA here is from genome assembly GCF_042453785.1 of Malus domestica. Lineage (NCBI taxonomy): Eukaryota > Viridiplantae > Streptophyta > Magnoliopsida > Rosales > Rosaceae > Malus > Malus domestica. The sequence continues at coordinate 34,154,960 of NC_091670.1, read as the reverse complement.
TCGTGAAAAACGGTGCGATATAGACCCAAGTCTAGTCAACCTAAGAGGACTTTGCTAACTTGTAGAATGGGCGGAGGACTTGGAATTTTCGACCCCATCGATTTCCTAACAAGCTTCAGCTTCTTATATATTGACTTGTATCCTCACCTCAGTAGCCAGCCATCTGCAACAAAAAAGAAAAACTTGGTAAAAATGGGTAGGTTCCATGCTTGCTTATTCAACCCTACTTTTCACCTCAACATTTTGCTCTTTCTGGTTTTGGCCTCTTCATATCTTTCAGTCACTGCGAAATCATGCATCGAGGAAGAGAGAGGAGCACTTCTCAGCTTTAAACAACACCTCACCGATCAGTCCCGTCGGCTTTCTTCTTGGGTTGGTCACGATTGCTGTCAATGGGAAGGGATTTCGTGCGACAACCTCACTGGTCACGCTACAAAAATTGACCTCCGTAATACTTATGCAACTCGGTGGTTGGGAGGTGATGTAGGGTGGGACGCTGTTGAAAGGTCTCGCTTGGCAGGTAAGGTAACTTCATCCTTGCTTACCTTGAAACATTTGAGCTACCTAGACCTAAGTTACAATCATTTCCAAGGGATTCACATTGTTTGCCAACTTCCAACTTTGAGATATTTCAACTTCTCATTTGCATCATCTGGGGGAGAATCTGAATTTCCCAAAAGCATTTTCAACCTTACCAACCTCCAAACACTTGACCTAAGTGGAAATTATTTCACCGGTCATTTTCCTCCCCAACTTGCAAGCCTCGAATCTCTTAAACACCTTGATTTATCTGATAATGACCTCAAAGGTAGAATTCCCAAACTCCTTGGAAACTTTTGCAATCTAAAGACCTTAAACCTCGCTCGCAACGAATTTGATGGGGGGTTTCAAGAGCTTTTGAGTGGTTTCTCAAATTGCACAAACAACAGATTAGAGTCACTAGATTTGTCTTCCAATGAGTTTGCAACAGAATTGTCTTGCTCCTTAAGAGTTCCAACAAACTTGCAGCACCTTGAGCTCCACAGCAACTTGTTTTGGGGCTCGTTTCCAACTTCTGTTGGAAACTTGTCATCCTTGAAAAGTCTAAACCTTTGGAACAACAACATGAACGGATCTATTCCCGAAAGTTTGGGCCAACTATCTGAGCTAGTTGACCTGGGTTTGGATGGGAATTCATGGGAAGGCATTTTAACAGAAACTCATTTCATAAATCTCACAAGACTGCAATCTCTTTATCTGTCCACGGATGGAGCTATGCCGCTCATTTTCAATGTGAGTTATGAGTGGATTCCCCCCTTCCAGCTCCACACAATTTACATTACAAATTGTAGTGTAGGTCCTGCATTTCCTGTATGGCTTCAATCTCAAACTGAGCTACTTTATGTCACCCTTAGTAGTACCAGAATCTCAGATTCTATACCAGAGGAATGGTTCTTCAACTTATCTTCCAAAGTTGAATATTTGGTTTTATCTCGCAACCAAATCCGCGGAAAGCTTCAATCCCAACTCAAATTTCCAAATTTACATTATATGGATTTGAGTCGTAATCAATTTGAAGGTCCACTTCCACATTTCTCTTCTGATGCCACTTATCTTCATCTCCAAAGTAATAGTTTTTCCGGGCCTATTCCTTCAAATTTCGGACAACTGATGCCCAAATTAAGATATTTGAATCTTGCGGAGAATCACTTGAATGGTACAATTCCATCCTCTCTATGCGACATGCAGAACTTGACAATCCTGTCCCTAAGGAGCAATCAGTTTTACGGAGAATTCCCAGAAGCATGGAGTGTGTGGCATGATATATGGGTTGTTGATGTGGCAGACAATAACCTCTCTGGTAATATTCCGAGTTCAATGGGGGTCCCGAGTTCTCTACATATATTGAAGATGAACAACAACAATTTTGGTGGCGAAATTCCTTTCGAGTTGAAGAATGCAACTTACTTGAGCAGTATTGATCTTGGGGGCAACAAATTAACCGGAAGTGTTCCTTTATGGATCGGATCAAACAACTCCTATTTGTCTACGCTTCGTTTGCACTCCAACTTTTTAAGTGGACATATCCCGCGCCATCTTTGCAATCTTCCCTTCCTTCACATCCTAGACCTTGGCCATAACAATCTTTCAGGGACCATTCCCAAGTGTTTGAAGAATTTGACGACTTTGACTTTCTCTCCATCCAATAATTATTCAGACACTAGATATGATGAGATCCAAACAACAGTCACGGCGAAAGGAAGCGAACTCGTTTATTACAGCACTGCTTTGAAATGGGTTTATAGCATTGATCTTTCATCAAATAATTTAGAAGGCGAAATTCCTGAAGAAATGACCAGCCTCATTGCATTGGGAACCTTGAACTTGTCAAGAAATCAGTTAAGGGGGAACATTCCCTCAACGATTGGAAATTTGCATTGGTTGGAAACTCTTGATCTCTCACACAATCGCCTTTCGGGACAAATTCCTCAAAGTTACTCCTCTTTATCGCTCTTGGCTCATGTGAACTTGTCTTTCAACAACTTGGCTGGAAGAATTCCTTCGGGCAACCAACTCCAGACGCTTGAGGACTCTTCCATTTATGAAGGCAATCCATTACTCTGTGGGGTTCCTCTTTCAACCAAGTGCCCGGGAGATGAAACACCGCCTTTTCCCTCTAGTGATGCAGGAGATAATAAAGATGATGACGATAATGGAAAGCTTTGGCTCTATGTCAGTATCACACTCGGCTTCATTACAAGCTTTTGGGGAGTTTGTGGCACATTAATCGTAAAGAAGTCATGGAGGTATGCCTATTTTCATTTCTTTGATGATATGAAAGATAAAGTAGCATTAGCAATTGCATTGAAAGTGGCTCGGTTGCAAAGAAAAATTTGATTCGAAAAAATGTACTGAACTCATATAGTATTCTTACCATGCGTGATGCTTTCTGTTGGTCTTTATAATGTGTAATAAGCTACTAGGACACGATGTGTTCTGTTTTAAGTACTTCAGTTGTTTGCGTTGATTAAGATTTAACTTCAATTGTTTGTCGGAAGTTCGAAATTCATATTCGATGCAGATAAAAATAATAATGTTCTAACAACAGTTGCATTCAAGGACTTAATTATCTATTCAAACAAAACAAAAATGTGGATTTACAAAACGCTGAATAAGTTTACAAAGGAACATGTCTTTGATAACATATATCTAAATGAAATCTGAGCCACTCCCAAAACGCTGGAGATCTGGATAAGTGCCCCCCTCCCCCGACCTTGGCAGATTCCGATTAGGCTCAAAACCAGGAACATCTTACGAGCGCCTCGTGGCAATGGCGGATCCAGACTTCTAACATTGGGTGGTCCTAGTATTGGACTTGAAGTATCCAAAATCGGATCAGAACCATCCAAAATTGGAGTTAAAATGAGAAATAATATTGACCAAACTAATCGATAATGTTTTCACGTGTTAATATCGTTCCAAACTTCTAATTTCTACACATATCAATTATTAAAACAAAAAATCATATCAGTTAATGAACGAACATACATACATACATACATACATACATATCAAATAGTAAAAAATCATAAATTACAATCTAATAAGCATAGCAATAACTATAATCTATTAGAAATTCAAAAAATTTCATCCATTATACATCTATTTGAATAGCATCCTGTATTATTAATTTGGGCTAAGATTTGTAAGCTTAGTTAAATTTAAAAATTAGGACATTATCAAAAATGAAAAATAGAAATTAAGAAATTCGTTGGTGGTGGACAGGAGAGAGGTGGAGCAGGTGGTGGATCCGTGGAGAGTTGGTAGGTTGTGGGTGGAAGGAAAAAGGGAATTGGGAATAGGAGGAAAAATAGATTTGGGCTTTGGGCATTACTTGAAAAATGTCCACTCTCTGTATCGGGTTTTCAAACTACAATCGACAACAGTTATGAATAATATCTACAGCAAAATTCAATCAAAAGGCTGCAGCAATACAATCGCATTCTCAAATGCAATAATTAGACAATGCACATTTTACTTGAGTAATTCCCACAAAACCACAAATTAATAGTCATCTCCAAATAATTGAAAAACCAAGAAATAGGTGAATCAATGCGATAAAATAAGCAGTTCAGTTTGCATCAATATTCTATTAAGTTGACATCAAGAATCAATATACAGTCAAAATGGCGAATTCGGAAGTATATGTTAACAAAAGTTGCAATGGCTCCTGTTCGCTTATATGTTTGAGTGTCAGTGAGGATTTTGATGATTTAGAAGATGCACCTCAGATTGATTGATGGGACAAAGTCTATTACATTAACCGGCATGTTGATTTAACCTAAACCTTATTGTTTTTCTTTTGGTTCTTAAAAAAAAAACATGAAAAAGATAAAGCTGATCATTCCAATTGTAATTGGGATAAAATATTCTTCACTTTTTTTTCCAAAGCTTTTCAATAAAGAAGATACTGTTTGTATGGTTAGAGGTTTTTCATGCCAGCAAACCTTCTCCGATATTCCCAATGGTCAACCAGTAGTAAAATTGTAATGAAGATGGAGACTACCCCAGCTGTCTCTGATTAAATGCATGTAGATACTGAATTTTGTCAAGTTTTTACCAAATTGACTACAGCAGATGATACTTAGTATCAATGTCTTATAATATGTGTTATGTATATGCTTTTTGTAACCATCCTTTCCCTACATTTTTTTAGTATAAGAACTCAACTGAATTAGCTATTTCGAAAGAGAGAATGTCAATCATGTGGTTTATTATTTCGTTGAGATTGATTGTGTCTGTTAGATTTGGGAAGACGAGATCAAACACCGTTCTGATTTTATGACAGATTTTCATTTTTAGGAATTAATATGTGGAATAGAATGCACATTGTTGCCCTGCATTTGTTTTGAACTTTGCTCTTATTTGTAGTATCTTACGCATAGATTGAGTCGTACCCAGTGCACAAGGCTCCCGCTTTACGCAGGGTCTGGGAGAGGTGAATGTCGGCTAGCCTTACCCCCATTTATGGAGAGGCTGCTCCCAAGTCTCGAACCCGAGACCTACCGCTCATGGACGAAGGCACTTGCCATCGCACCAAGTAGATTGAGTGCTCGAGAAAAATTTAGGTCACTGATTCATTAAGTATGAAATGTTCTCTTGCATTAAAATTGGTCCTAGCTGTTCCTAAAGTCGTGTTATGCATGAACTCCTCATTAAGTTTCACGTGAACTACTGATTATGTGATTTTTAATATGTCAAAATATTATATCTTCCCTACCATAATAGATCCTTATTTTCAAAGTAAAGCTTCTCCTTCTATTAGGTTTAGTTCTTTGAATTTTACAAATATCAACAGCCTCTGGAAGTCGGTGTGCTTAACTATCCTCATCTCTCACAAAGTGAACGTTTAATATTGCATCAGTTGAAGGTGTAAATATATTGGTGGCGTCATCAATTTATCGATTAAATTGGTACCGCTGAGGATGTCAGATAGATCATGCTAGGGGTCCAATCTTTTAAGTTTTGACTGAGTTCATCTATCTTGCATTTCAGAGAGTGGCCTACATATCTTCTAAGTAGATTCAGTGGTATAGTGTAATAATGCAATGATGCAACTGCAACTAATTTAGTACATTATCAAAAAAAAAAAAAATTAGAAATTAAGAAATTAGGTGGTGGTGGAAAGGAGAGAGGTGGAGCCGTGGAGGGTTGGTAGGTTGTGGATGGAAGGAAAAAGGGGATTGGGAATAGGAGGAAAAAGAGATTTGGGCTTTGAGCTTTGGGCATTACTAGAAAAATGTCCGCTCTCTGTTTCGAGTTTTCAAACTATAATCGACAACAACTATGTATAATACCCACAGCAAAATTCACTCAAAAGGCTGCAGCAATACAATCGCATTCTCAAATGCAGCAATTTAGACAATGCACATTTTACTTGAAAATTTCCCAAAAAACCATAAATTAACAGAGTCATCTTCAAATAATGGAAAATCAAGAGATAGGTGAATCGATGTGATAAAATAAGCAGTTCAGTTTGCATCAATATTCTATTAAGTTGACATCAAGAACCAATATATAATCAAAATGGCAAATTCGGAAGTATCTGTTAACAAAAGTTGCAATGACTCCAGTTGGTTTATAGTTATATGTTTGGAGTGTCAATGAGGATTTTGATGATTTCGAAGATGCACCTCAGATTGATAGTTGGGACAAAGTCTCTTACATTAACCGCATGTTGATTTAACGAAGAAAATTTCAGTACGAATGGCTGATTGGGTCAGCTATAGTGCATCCCTCACAAAAGTATGTGTACTGTGTATTATAGTCTCACTGGACCTCGCACTGATCTAACTTAGTGCTACAATTCTAGTCAGATAGCCCTATTGAGAGCACTACTCTTATTAACTAAACTAACTCACGAGAAAGTTTGAGTAAGGTTCTCGACCACAGCATCCTTAGATAATCTCTCACAATAGCATAAGCACCTTGGATTTTGATCCGATCCAACCCCAACTAATCTCACCCAATGTTAAAGTTGCCCTCGCAAGTCAGCCCCATCAAAGTTTCTCTCCCACCTCCCATTTGCAAATGATAGGGATATTCTAGATAAGCCAATACCAATGAGATCTGATCTGAGTCCCCAAATTCCACTATCCTGCTGGGGACATGCAATTTGTTTATTTATTTATTTATTTTCTTAGCCTGGAGAAAATAGCAAAATCCCATCATCATCATGGCCCCCTCATCCAGTCTTTGGATTTTACATATACCAACAGCCTCTGGAAGTGGGTGGACTTAACTATTGTCATCTCTCACACAAGTGAATGCTTAATATTACATCACTTGAAGGTGTAAATGTTAGGTCCAATCTTTTAAGTTTTGACCGAGTTCATCTATCTTGCATTTCAGATAGTGGTCTACGTATCTTCTAAGTAGATTCAGTGGTAGTGTAATAATGTAATGATGCAACTGCAACTAAAGAGAACATCTGCAGACATGATTTTGCAAAATCATAAAACTCTTTAAGAGTTTGAACCGTACCGGAAAGTTTATATGAGTTGAAGAACGACCGTACTTAAGTCGGCAAGATCATAAGCTCTTGCAGCTTCTCCTCCATATCAGAACCACCTGCAGTCCAAATTAACAAAGATTCAATGCCAAATCAAAGCAAATCAGCGATAATTTAAACAAAAACCCCTAATTATTGTTGTAGAGAGAATTCATATCAAGATAAACTACATTATTTGATTCGAATTGAATCCAAAAGCAGCAAAAAGAAAACGAACAGAGCAAGACAAACCCTAGAAACGAACAGACCAAAATTAAACTCAGCATATCTCTCTCTCTCTCTCCTTGTCTCAGTGCAGCCCATAACGCTGCTTGCTTTGCTGCACCTCTGTCTGTCTGCAAGATTTCTCCTTCTTTCCCTCCCTCTCTTCTTCTCTACCTGCAGGCCGTACCCTTGTCTGCAACAACACTCCCCCCACAATTTTCTCCCCTGTCCGTCCGATCTGAAGTCTAAACGGGTACAAGAGTAACTTTGCTTGTTTCAAGACTGCGCCGTTTTGGTCCAGGCCTTTAGGCCTCTGTCTGGGCCTTTTGAATGCAAGCCGAACCTGGCAAATCCGTAAGGTCATCTCCAACCAAAAGATTCAGGCCTTTAGACCTCTGTCTGGACCGTTTTGGTCCAGGCCTTTAGGCCTCTCTCTCTCCTTGCAAGATTTCTCCTTCTTTCCCTCTCTCTCTCTTCGTCTCTATCTGCAGGCCCCTTGTCCGCAACAACACTCCCTCAATCACATCGAACGAGGCAGTCGGTATCCCCAAATCCCAAATATACAATGACAAAACTACCCCCACAATTTTCTCCCCTGTCCGTCCGATCTGAAATCTATACGGGTACAAGAGTAACTTTGCTTGTTTCAAGACTGGGCCGTTTTGGTCCAGGCCTTTTGAATGCAAGCCGAACCTGGCAAATCCGTAACAGAGCAAATTTTTGTGTACAAAGGCAATTTGGTAAATAAACCAAAATCAGGGTAGTTTTACTGTAGGTTATGAAAAGTGTCAAAATTTCCTCCTCAACTTTAGACTATAGTAACTAGCAAAGGATGCACATGCGATGGTGCGGGACTGAAAATTCTATTACAGTACTATTTACATACAAAAAATAATACATGAATGTATGTACAACTAACTGTACATACTATTTACATATAAAAGGTTAAGCGGATATATATTTACTAGATATGCTAGATGGTATACTAAGAGATGTTCATTCTTCTCACATTGGGTTGTTGAGGTGCCTCATCTTCTTTCTTGGCTATGTTATCTTCTCTAACGTGTTGTTCAAACATAAATGTGTCATGTTCATGAAACTTACGATCGAGAGCCTAATGCAAGATTCCCTTATTACAAACTCAATCATAATACAATGAATGAAATTATATACACAGTATTACAAACATAATTTCAATCTTCTACTAATTCGACGAAGCATGGAAACGTACAAACAAGTGCAACATATAACCAAAATCATGCACCTTTAACTTCAGGTGCTTTTATCAAATTGCCCTTTTCGAGGCCACTAATTTTTCCACAAAAGTTTTAGATATCTCATTTCCAACCATACATCCAAATAAAACAAAAATTAAAACTCCACAGTACCAATACACAATCAAAACTCGAACTCGAAAACTCATATCCAAAGTAATATCAAATGATAGCTTTTACTCAATTTTAAGAAGTTGAACAGAGAAAGGTTAAAATAAAACTAATATGAGTTCGAGATCTAAATACCTAAACAACACCAGTAAAGCTGCATTCTTCCTTTTCAAGTAAATGATGTCACATATCGTGTGTAAGTGTACATTTTGACAAGGATGATGGGATAAGACCGAGTATGCTTTTCCAACTGGATTACAACAAATACTACATATACTAACCTTACGCATGTACGGTATCAGCTTAAACCTTGTATTTCTTTATGCATCACCCCCCTTGCAAAAAATATGTAACTACGGCCATCTTTGTCTCAATTCAATGTGTTTTGTTAGCCCCAAACGTAATGGAACCTAGTCATGAAGGAAAGTTATAACTTCAACATGCCTACTAACCAAATGAGACCTATGCCTATTCGTCATTGACATGTATAAACAGACTATAAAACCCCAACTAAGATATAGCAACTACATATTGCTTAACAAATAGTAGGAAATTAAATCTTACATACTGTTATATATCACACCACAAATTTTATCATCGTATTAAGTGTATAATTATAAACCCCTTTAATTAATACATCTAAACTATACCTCTCAGGTATTATACGGGTCCATTCCAACCTTGACTTTTTGTTCAATAATATATTGCTATGTGAAAAAATGTACATATGCTAATGCATTATTGGACTGTAATAACTCTACGTGACGGTAAACACGATACATTCAATTCATTCCTCCAGTGGCAGAGCCACATGGAGCTGAGGTTGGCTAAGGCTCATCCTGGAATCGCAATCTTATACATGTTGTCCACAAAATATAACAATGATGAGTACGTGGTGTAATGGGGAAGTTGTAACGATCCGTCCCAAAATTTTACGATTTTTATAATATTAAAACGTGAAGTTACGAAAATGCCCTTCGAAATAAAATGTTGACTTTTGTTGACCACCTTGTCATGTCATGTGAGATTCCTTTTCTTGGCGTATACTTGTACTACTCGTCGCTACGAATGCGTGGACACAAGCGGAATTGAATTTGGAGCTAGAATGGAGATTTTACAAAATTCAAAACGATAGGGGCATTTCGGTAATTTTACGTTCTGCGGGATATTTTTCCGTTTCGTCTTTTCTTGATTTGTTTGGTGTGCCAATGGGGCGCACCCCTGTTTTGTTGTCTCTCGGCCCACTCTCTTTCTTCTCTCCCTTTTTCTTTCTTCTTTTTCTTCTCCGTGTGGGCTTCTCTCTCTAGAACCTTCTCTTCACTTTTCTCTCCCTTTCATCTTTGCACTCTTCTCTCCTCTCCGAGGCACGGACGCACACACAAACAATCAAACAATGATGGCAACACCTCCACCACGACTCACGTCGGCGAACCACTATCACCATTATCTAAATCTCGTCGTCTTGACCCCAGGCCAAGGCCTTAGATCTTCGGTAGTGGCAGAGATCACTGTACATCGTCTTCCCTGATAAACCCAAGGTGAGTTCTCACCATCCTCGACGTAGGTAAGTGCCTATAACCCTTTAGATTGTGTTTTAAGGTTATATTATGGTAGTTTTTAAGTTATACTCGCATGTTGGACGCAGAAACAGCTCGGATGAACCTTCCCAAGTTTTTCGACGAATGAACCTACTTTTGGAGGTGTTTTCCCGCCAACTCTGGCCATCACTCGACCTCTTTTTGGTACGAATCTATTCTCCTCATTCCCAGCTTCATTTTCATAGGTAAAACATCATTTTTGGTAGAGAAATGAGCTCGAATGGAGCTCTGGAAAAATAGCCTAGAATTTGGCCAGTTTCAGGCCTCGTGAGGAAGGCAAGTACACATGTACTCGCGGGCGCATGGGGCAGCTCGTGGAGCACACGTGGCTCCACCGAAGGTACTGTGCTCGCCGGTATCCATGGCGGCGCCAACGACTTTTCTGGCCAATTTTCCAACTACCCATCTTAGCAGGTGGTGACCCGGGCCTCCACACATTGGCGGCGCATGCGGCGGCCCGTGGGGGAACCCGATGTCCCTCCTTAGGTTTTCAACTTGCCGAATTCAAATCCGCCATCCGTTTCCTCAAATTCGATTATTTTAGTAGAGTTTTAATAAATGGTCCCTATTTGTGTTTAGGTGTGTTGGTTGGAAGTGATCCCATCCTCCCTAGTTCGATCGGCTCTCCAGTAGCAGAATATTTGTGAATGGACCTTTTCTCAAAATGCATGTTTTTATAAAATATTAGGCTTGCATGCATTTCATATTTCATGACTTGAGTATGTTTTATATTATGTTTTACAAATTTCTATATTTATAGTTTATAGAGAATATATAATTTATTTAAATTGTTTTTATGAAATATTTATGGTTATCTATTTATGGTTTATAAAAAGGCATGTTTATAGAAATCACTTTTATGATGATGAGGTTTTAGTATTCTACACTTGGTATGAGATTTTGGTTACGTTTTTCGGTGTTTATCTAGTGGGTAATCATACATCATGTACACACAACCGGAGTATATATATGTCTATGGCCATAAGACACAGTTGAAGATATTTATGACATACTCCCAGCTTCACTGGCGAAACCAGTGTCGGTGTGTTATGTATATGTTTCTTCTCTGGCATAACCCAAAGTCGTACAACTTCACCTTTGGGTGATGAGATCTACCATATTTCTTCATTGGCGTAACCCAGTATCGTACAACTTCACCTTCGGGTTATGGTTGTGAGACCCCGAAATTTTAAGGTAATTAGAAAGTGTTGTTATAAATTTTGGAGTGTTTTCGAATTTTACGAGTTATAGTTCATTTTAAATGGGCGATAATTTTACTTGAGTTCAAAGATTAAGCACTCAAGTTGGTGAGTATTGTTGACTAGAGTTAATGACGTGGGTGATGTTAAGAGAAGGTGTAAAGCTACATTTGGGATGTGGCGTTCACCCTAAGCACTTTAGGTGCTGACTATGTTAACCTATCAATGGATGTGTGCTCTATATTAGCCATGCAATTGACAGCCACCTTGAGAACACTTGAGATGCACTTGCCTTGCCACATGTTTTAAGCGCCACGTGCTAGACTCTCTCCACAAAGAAAGAAACAAAGTGGGGAATTAGAGCACGTTAGGTGCTAACCTATAAATTGGTTATCTTTTCAACCTTTTCCCCAGACTATGCTAGAAGTGACTAATAAGCACCCTAGTTGTTGACTAAGGGAAGCTATAACTTGGACGTGGCTTCAATTAGCCTTGGGGGGTGGCTGCCCCGTATCATTTTTCTCCTTATTTGGTTGACACCTTGCATGCCACCATTGTCTAGCCGCCAAACTAACCAATTAGAGGTTATTGTTGGCCGCCTCACACTCGTATAAATAGTAGCTTTCCTGCTCCATTGTTTTTGGAAATGACGAAGCATGCAGCATGTGAGCTCTTGTAGGACAGAGAGATGGAGATAGATGCATGTTAAGCCTTTGCCGAGAGATATTATGAGAGTTTGACATGCAAGTGCATGCAGTTCTGAACTTATGCTATATACTTAGGTTTAGTTCTTATACATTATATATTTATATATAGTGAGAGAGATTAGAAAAGATATGTGTGGTAGAAATACTTAGTATTTGGACGTGATCAAGGAATTTATTCAAGTACGTGGAGTCTAGTTATTGCGGTAGTGACGCGGATCTTCGTTTTAGCTTTGGGATCGAGGTATTGGTGAGGAATATTGCTTGCTTGGCTTGGAGACCAGGTAGGGGGATCCTCACTTACCCTAGTTATGGAATTTTGTGAATGTACGTATATGTAAATATACGAATGCCTGTGAAAGTTGCATATATTTTGTTGTGATAGAACCATGAGGAAAAATGGTTTGTTTTATATCATGATATGCATGTTGTTTTATGCTACAAATTAATTGATGACTTGAGAGTGAAAGGGGCATAGCGACCGCCTTGGGTTTCGATCCCCTAAACCTCCGGAGGGGCTACTACGAAGGGATTAGTACCGCTACCTTTCTAGGAGAGGTACTTGGATATCTAAGGGTAGAGCATTAAAGGACACTCTTGCTACACCTTACCATAAGTATATTCGTTAAGAGTTTGTCCAAGTAAGGGGGTAGTTAGTCATTGGACCGGTCATCAGGCATGTAGTGATTTATAGGGATCCCTGTTTTCTTTTTAAAAGGAAATTGTGTGAGCATACAATCTATTTTCAAAACTAAACAAAGCTTTTGTTGTGCATCAAACATTTTTCTATAGTATATATAGTGTTGTATACTATTTTCAAACCTAGCTAGGGTGGATTCCTTGAGGGGGAGCGATGAACGTTTGTGATGCTCACCCCTACTTTATTACAGGACCGGTGCACCTACAAATAGACGATCTGGACTAAGGTCGGGACAAGCGTTGTTTGTTACTTGTCAACTTCTTAATCGCTCATTGACTTTCCACAGGTTTTTGTTTGTACATATGCTTGATTCCCTTCGTCTTGAAGGAATTTTTTGTAACTAAACTTAGCACTTTGTACTCTCCAAATTGTGCCTAAGAGTTGGTTAGTATATTTACTTATTTTAAACTCTTTGGTTTTGTTGTAAGTTTTAAACTTCATCTTTGATGTAAAAATCTTATCCAAATTCCGTTGCCTTGTATTCTTCATTTTGCCAAAATGATTTCCGCTTCCGTATTGTTCAAAAATAAATTATTTTACTTCCCCTTAAATAGCCTTACGTCCTATTGGGAATGTATTGCTAGAGTGTTGGAATTTAAAACTATAGTATTGTGTTACTAATAGAGCGTGGCACTATTACATGCCCGTTTTTGGGGCGTGACAATGGTTATGTTCAGGTGACTATGATACCCCTAGTTGAGTACTTTATTATTTTGAGTTTACGAGCTTTCTCGGATTTGCCTTTGGGAGATTTCAGTACCACTTTTAGATATGGTTTTATTATCTACTGCACATTAGGGTTTTCAGAAAAACCCAGTATGTAGTATTATATATGTGTTTTCAAAACAAAGGGTTAGTATGTTCAAAAGAAAATGGATTTTACTTAGTATTATTATTATTATAAACTTTGGTCCACTCACCTTTTCGTTTTGCGCTCCCTTCAGGATTTAGAATTGAAGCATATAATCCCGACGCTAGGGCACTCCCACATTGGTATCTTCGAGTCTTCTCAGTGTAAGACCTCTCTCCCTTGTTCGTACCCTTTTATAATAATTTTATTGCAGTATTATTGATTAGTTGTATGATCTGAACATGTTTCCGTATTGGTATATTCCTTTTTTTTATTACGTATTTTATTTGTATGCATATTTAAATGGCTTCGTCATTCTTGGGTGTCGGCCAGCACGTGCCCATCATAGTATTTGGGATATCAAGGTTAAAGCGTGTCAGAAGCAGAGTTTGGTTATACACCAGATCCTCTGTTCAAAACTTGCTGATGCCAGCTACCTTTCTTCTAATTTTCAAAACTCCCAACAATAGATAATCATAGTCAAAAACCTTCTTATTTCTTTAAATTAGATAACCATAGCCAAAAACCTTCTTATTTCTTTAAATCAAATTTCTTTTATCAGTTCATATAAAATAAGGTCTATATATTTGAAAGTAAGATCCAGTTATGTTGAAAGAAATATCTTATGATATTTTTGAACTAGTCATAACCTTAAATTTTTACTTGAATACGTATTAAATCCCTTTTATTACCAAAGCTTGTAAATAAGCTCTATTTCTATAACATAATCATCTCAATACTAAATTTTTCATCTAAATTTTAAAGCTCTGACTTTAACAGAAATGCCAGGATTGTTTTGGTCTATATTTAACTAAATTTTAAGGTGGAAAGTTTATATGAGTTGAAGAACGACAGTACTTAAGTCGACAAGATCATAAGCTCTTGCAGCTTCTCCTCCGTATCAGAACCACCCGCAGTCCAAATTAACAAAGATTCAATGCCAAATCAAAGCAAATCATTGATAATTTAAACAAAAACCCCTAATTATTGTTGTAGAGAGAATTGATATCAAGATAAACTACATTATTTGATTCGAATTGAATCCAAAACAGCAAAAAGAAAACGAACAGACCAAAATTAAACTCAGCATATCTCTCCCTCTCCCTCTATCTTCCTCTCTCGTCTGCAACAACACTCCCTCAATGGCTCAATCCCATCCAACGAAGCAGACAACATGCCCCCCAAACTCCAAACGTGCAATGACAAAACTACCCCCATAATCTTCACCCTTGCCCGTCCCGTCTCAAATCTAAACGGGCAAGAGTAATTTTACTTGTTTCAATACTGCGCCGTTTTGGTCCAGCCCTCTAGGCCTCTGTCTGGCCCTTTGAATGCGAAAGCCGAACCTGGCAAATCCATCACAAAGCAAAATTTTGGCCTGCAAATCCGTAACAAAGCAAAAATTTGGGTAGAATGGCAACTTGGTAAATAAATCAAAATCAAAGTATTTTTACTGTAGCTTATGTATGGTGTCAATTTCCTCCTCAACTTTAGACTATAGTGACTAGCAAAGAGTGTACGCACGATGTTGCATGATTGAAAATTGTATAAATTTTTTATGTACAATACTATTTACGTACAAATGATAATACTTGAGCGTATGTACATGGTGTTCACTATTCTCACATTAGGTGCCTTATCTTCTTTCTTGTCTATGTAGTCTTCTCTACCATATTGTTCAAACATAAATTTGTCATGTTCAATAAAAAAATCCGATATACAAAACATTATGTATTTACACAATCCCATATTTATGAAACTTACAATCGGAAGCCTAAGCTGCAAGATTTTCCAATTACAAACTCAATCATAATACAACGAATGAAATTATATTCATAGTATTACAGACATAATTTTAATCTTCTACTAATTTGATGAAATATGGAAATGTGCAAACAACATATAACCAATCATCTTGACAATAAATTCTTCAAAACATAACTTTTATGACCCGCCAAACTGTGAAATAAAAAATAATAATAATTCATTACAAAAGATTTACAAAACACAGGGAAAGTAAAAACATTGGTAACTAATTAGACATGAAAATGCAGAATAAGCCAATTAAGCCATCGAAACTAATACAACCATAGTAGTATTAAGACTCATATCGTCGTAGTAGTACTCTTTGACCATATTAAAACTCATATCGAAAAATATGAAATTTGCATACCCATTTGACCATATTAGGACTCATATCGTCGCAGTAATACGCTTTGACAACAAATGGGAAAAATTAGAGGCTATGGGTATTCCTTAAATCCCGTCATGTTATCAATTTCCAAAATTTTTGGGCATTCCGGAAAATCACAGAGACTATCTACCCTACACTCTGTACAATTCCATGTTGAATAAGACACATCAAAAGTAACCAAAATCATGCACCTTAACTTCAGGAGAGATTTACCAAAAAAATAATAATAATAACTTCATGATAGATGTTTCTGTGTGATCGGAATACAGAATGATACATCACGTGTCATTATATAAATGGTAAAATATTTGTGTTAAAAAAATTAATAACTAAAAAAAAATATTTTCACCGTTTATATAAAAACATATAGTATATCACCCATATTCCGATCACAATGAAAATTTTCTCTAACTTCAGGTGCTTGTATCATTAGTATTTGTCATCATTGTTGTTATTTTACTAACATAATTATCATCACCCCAAGTAATATCAAATGATAGCATTTACTCAATTTTAATTTTATATTGAAGAAATCGCCAATTCAAGATGAGGGGTTCATTTAACAAAATTACTCTTAATTTAACAAAGATTTCTCATGGAATGGTGAATAACATGAGAACCATTTTTATCGATTTTAAATATCAGGGATGAAGGTGATGAGTTATATTAATCTCATGGACCATTTTAAATAAAAACTTTCTCTTTTAATTCCAAATCTCTGTGCAATTTTGTTAAAGAGTAAATGTATTAAATAAATGCATGAGCATGACTAGTTCTCAAATTTTGATTTGTTTGTAACGCCTAATGACTCCAAAATTTCTTTTATTTGATTGATGCGTACAAAATTTAATATGACAAATAAATAGATAAAATAGTAAACATTACATAATTTTTGGGTCGACCTTTGTGGTGATTGTTCTTCAATTTTAATTTTAATTTTTGGGTTTAATTAAAAACAAAATTTTTTAATTTAAATATATTTATTTGTTGGCAATATTGTTTTCCAGGGATGTGGCTATCTGACTTGACAAGGAATAGATATGAGGTTAGGGAGAAGAAATGTGTGAAGAAGGTAAGACCATCTCCAACCGAATGGTCCAGAGGGCCAAATGGCCGAAAATAGCTCGAAAATTGTCTCCAACCGAGGGCTAGGCCAAATGGCTCGTGGGCCCCACCGGACAAAAAAGGACCAAAGGATCAACCGGCTGGCCCAAAGCAGTCAGCCCCGTGCTGGGCCATAATTTTCATTATTCATGTCAGTTATATTCGAAAGCATTGTACTTATTCCTGTCGGTTATATCCAACAGGAATGGTAGGCCAAAATTTCAAATACAACGGCTAGTTACCGTTGGATTCAATTTTTTTTTTTTAATGAATTTAAGTTGTAGTTTTAAAATTTAAGTTGTATAGTTTTTAAATTCAAATAATAAATTATGTTTGGTTCTATGACTCTCGGTTGGAGACGATTTTTTGTGACATGGCTAAAACGAGCCCTATGGCCCTCGGTTGGAGATGGAGGCAAATATGACCATGTATTAAAATATTAATATCTTGGAAGGCCAGAGAGCTCAAACGAGCCATCTGGCCAGCCTTCGATTGGAGATGGCCTGGTCTAGAGGGCCAAATGGCCGAAAATAGCACGAAAACCGTCTTCAACCGAGGGCTAGAACAAATGTTAGATCCCACATCACTCAGGGGCCTCTATGCCTTCAATATACATGCCCACCTCCATATAGCACGAGGCCTTTTGGGAGCTCACTAGCTTCGGGTTCCATAAGAACTCTGAAGTTAAGCGAGATCGCGCAAGAGCAATCCCAAGATGGGTGACCCACTAGGAAGTTCTCGTGTGAGTTCCCAGAAACAAAACCATGATGGCGTGATCGGGGCCCAAAACAGACAATATCCTGCTACGACAGAGGTGGGGCCTGGGATGTGGTGGAGCTCAGGTCGGGATATGACAACAAAGGGATCGTGGACCCCACTGGACAAAAAAAAAGGCCAAAGGGCCAACTGGCTGGCCTAAAGTAGCCAACCTCGGGTCGGGCCAGAATTTTCATTATTCATGTCGGTTATATCCGACAAAAATGATAGACCAAAATTTCAAATACAACCGCTAGTTATAGTTGGATTCATTTTTTTTTTTGGGCCAAATTTTTTTTATTTATTTATGAATTTAATTTGTAGTTTTTAAATTTAATTTGTAGTTTTTAAATTTAAGTTGTAGTTTTAAATTTAAGTTGTTATAGTTTTAAAATTTATATTATAAATTATGTTTGGCCCTATAGCCATTTGACCCTCGGTTGGAGACAGTGTTTTGTGACAGGGTTAAAACGAGCCATATGACCTTTTGACCCTTGGTTGGAGATGGAGACAAATATGGTCATGTATTGTTCATTAAAATATTAATTTCTTGGAGGGCCAGAGGGCTAAAACAAGCCCTCTGCCCAGCTTTCGGTTGGAGATGGACTAATATGTTGCTCTTTCCTGCTGTTTTCCTCTCTTTGTCATTTTCCTCAGTTTTTATTTATATGTATATATATATATTTTTTAAATTTCCACACACACCGTCATTAATATTGAAAAGGAAATATATTTTTACTAGAGAACAAGATCCAACTAGATTTGAGGTCAGGTGTTATCTGAAACGGATTCAATGCTACCGTTGAGTTTCAGTTCAAAAATGTATTGATGTGTGAAGAAAAAACTTACACATGATAATCCATTATTGGACTGTAAGTTCACGTGATGGCAAACACGATCCATATAATTCATTCCTCTATAATTAACATGCTCAAAACATGGTGATGAATTGTCATTCAGTAGAGCGAATAATGAGGTGCTTAAAGTG
This sequence comes from Malus domestica, assembly GCF_042453785.1. Taxonomy (NCBI): domain Eukaryota; kingdom Viridiplantae; phylum Streptophyta; class Magnoliopsida; order Rosales; family Rosaceae; genus Malus; species Malus domestica. Next base: position 34,136,227 of record NC_091670.1, on the reverse strand, counting down.
GAGAATAATAATAATAATATTTAATGTTGTCTTTTCATGCCAACAATAATAATAAGGGAGTTTTAATGAAAAATCTACGGTAGTTTTTCACTTTAACGAAAAACCATATTTTTACACTAAAAAGTCAAACCTGGTACTATTCACTTTACTCTTTATTTTGTCCTTATCATTCAAACTCAAAGTTTTCAAACATTTTTCATTAGTTTTCCTTAATAATATTTCATATAGTGGTGAAAAGTGAAACACAACCAGTATTTAATTTATTTATGGAAGTGTATTTTGACATTCCATTTTTTAGTGTCAATTACATGTTTTTTCTCTGGTTTTTTTTTTTATAACTAAAATGGTCTCTAAGATTGTCGTAAGTCTTCATTTTCTTTTCTGAGATTCAAAACCGATAGAAGTGGTCTTTAAGATTTTCCACCGTCAATTATTTTGGTTTTTTAGTGAAAAATCTTTGTTAAATTGAAGAAACCACCAATTTAAGAGGAGGGATTGATTTGACAAAAATACACTCAATTTAACAAAGATATCTCATGGAACGGTAGAGAACCACTTCTATCGATTTTAAATATCAAAGATGAAAGTGAGGGAATTATGTCAATTCTTAAGCCGAAAGACTTCCTCTTTTAATTTTAAATCTTTAAATGATAAATGTATTAAATAAAAAGATAAAGATAAATAGTAAACGTCACATAATATTTTGATCGACCTTTGTGCTTGCATATGCAGCAAAAGCAAAGGGGACTCAAGGGAATGGACAGCCTCGACAGTGACTCAGAGTAGCCACCTTATTATTTTATTCCCGAAAATTGTATAATTATTCAAAAAAATTACAGAAAAGAGAAGAAAAAATAAGTGTGAGACTTAAAGAGCCCCCAAGTCTCCGAAAATCAAGCACTGTTACCTGGGTTAGGGTGTGAGGGCCCACTCACCGGCCTTTTCCTAGTCCACTGCCCTTGCTTTGTAGGACACAGTGTTCCTGCCGTCGATGTTGATGATGATGGTTTTATCATTTTGATGATCAACGGCGGAGATGTTCTTGGTCAATCAGGGGTAGTTGTGAGATTTTGGACTTTGGGGTGGCGGCATTTTGGGTCAATAGAGGTCACCAACTGAGAAAATAAGAAGCAAGCGTATGCACGGGGCTAATTAAAGGGCAGCTTTCAGCCTTATGACTCGGTCTGAGTCGTTGGACTCTGGACGCCACCCAACTCCGGCGATTAGATAAAATTAATATTGACTAGAATTTTCTTTTTCTTTCCCAATAATGTTTTTTATTTTTATTTTATTTAAATTTATTGCTTTCTGGCATCGATTAATTATGGGTAAATTACATAGTAACCCCTCAGGTTTGAAGTCTATTACAACTCCATACAACATCTTTAAAATATTTTACTTTCATACATCATGTACCATTTTATTTCAAAATAATACCTCCGTTAGATTTTCCGTCCATTGATCCGTTAAGTGCTGACGTGGTTGCCACATTTGTACCACGTGGCAAAAAAAATTAATTTTTTAATTTTTTTTTTAAATCTGAATCTTCTAAATTAAAAAAAAAAGGTTAGAAAATCCAAAATCCCATCACCCCACCCACCCCGCCACCCCATACCTGCACCTTTGAAGGAAAAAAAAAAAACCAGAGAACAACCCATATCCCATACCCCCCCCCCCGAAAGCCATACCCCATACGACCACCCCTCAACCCAGATCCCATTACCACCCCCCGGCGCGAAACCCATATCCCCCCCGAACCGCAAGGACCTCCATGAGGAGCAGAGAGATCGGAGAGAGAGCTCTGCGGTGGTGATGGGGAAAGGGCGGCGTTGATCTGTGAAGATAGAAGGAAGAGGAGGTGAAGAGAGGTGGGCCGCGGGTCGCGGCGGGGTGGGGGTGGGGGGAAGGGTTCTGGGCTTTTTTTTTTCCCTCTTCTTCTTCTTCTTCTAGATTGCAGGTTTTTTGCGGGTGGGGGACGAACTGGGTTTGAGGTTTTTTTTTCTTCTTCTTCCTCCCTCTTCTTCTTCTTCTTCTTGTTCCAGGTTTTTGGGTTCTGGGTTAGGTGGGTAGTCAGGGAGGGAGGGTGTCCTTTCCAGATCCGGTTTTGTGTGGGGGGGGGGGTTGGGACTTTTCTAGAATCCGGTTTGGGGGGGGGGGACTTTTCTGGGTTTGGATGATTGGATTTGTTGGTTTTTTGGTTTGTGGGGTTACGGGGTTTGGGGGGGGACTTTTCTGGGTTTGGATTGGATTCGTTGGTTTTTTGGTTTGTGGGGTTACGGGGGTGGGGTTTTCTTTCAACTTTTGATTTTGATTTTGAATTTGGTATAGGCGAAAGAGAGATGAGATTTTTGTGCGGGAGAGGAGAAGTGTTGCAGCCGGCGACGTGGTGTGGTTAACAGGATTACACCGGAAGTGAGGAAGATGAGGGTTGGGCAGAGGTTGATGTCTGGGCAGCGAGGAAGATGAGGGACGGGATTACTCCGGCGTGATGGTGGTTGATGGGTCGGTGTAAAACTGGGTTTGGGGAAGGAAGATGAAGATTGAAGGAGGGGCTCTTTCTCCTACAGCTGGGTTTTTTAGGGTTTTGGGTGGGGTGGGGGGGAGGCCAAGAGAAGAAAGACAGTACGGAAAGGGTGGGCTGGAGAAGGAGAAAGAAGGATATGAAGTTGGGTGGAGATGAAGACGATGACTTTTAATGGTTTTTTTTTTTTAATAAGGTTAATATTATAATATTTTTAATGTATAAAAATTATTATTTTTCCACATGGCAGCCACATCAGCACAAATGTGGCAGCCACATCAGCATTTAACAGACTAGTGGATGGAAAATCTAACGGAGGTGTTATTTTGAAATAAAATGGTACTTGATGTATGAAAGTGAAATGTTTTAAAGTTGTTGTATGAGATTGTAATAGACCTCAAACCTGAGAGGCTACTATGTAATTTACCCATTAATTATTGTTGGCTACAAATATCTTTTGGTCTTTTTTCACCTTTCTGTTTGTTACTAATTCCTCATAAAACAGAAAATTTTACTATAACTTTGATGTATGTATTGCACGCCATGAGTAAAACATTGTGCTGAAGAGAATTAGAACATACTAAAAACGATGTGCGGACTTTTGATATAAATGTTTTTTGAACCAATCTTTAATAAAAATGCAAATTCTGAAAAAGTACTTCAAGTGCTTCCTACCAATTGGTGCTTCTTGCATAAAATACTTTTAAGTGTTTTTGAACTCAAAATCATTTTCTTTGAAAGTGCTTTCAATTATTTTAAAAGCACTTTTAAACGAGTAATGTTGCTCTTGCACATCAAAACACAAAAAGCGAAGGTATTTCTCAACAGTTCACTAGTGAAAAACGGTGTGGGAAAGAGAATTAGCCCCAATTCTAGTCAACCGGAGTGGAATTTGCTAACTTGTAGAATGGGCTGAGGACTTGGAATTTTTGATCCCATCGATATCCTAAAGCTCCAGCTTCTTACCAGAAGTATGTCTTACACGCCATGAGTAAAAATTGTACGGAAGAGAATTAGAGCATACTAAAAAAAATGTGAGGACTTTTGATGAAAATATTTTTAAAACTAATTCTTAATAAAAATGCAAAGTGAATTTTGAAAAAATACTTCAAGTGCTTTCTACCAGAAGTACATAACTGATACTTTTTTCAGGAAGCACTTTAAGTGCTTTTGGAACTTAAAATCATTTTTTTTAAAAGTGTTTTTCAATCAGTTTAGAAGCGTTTCCAAACGAGTGATGCTTTTATTGCACACCAAAACACGAAAAGCAAAGGTTGAGATTTAACTAAATTTCGTTTGGCCAAATCTCAACAATTCATTTGTGAAAAATGGTGCATGAAAGAGAATTAGAAGTGCTTTTGGAACTTAAAATCATTTTCTCTAAAAGTGTTTTTCAATCATTTTAAAAACGTTTCCAAGCAAGTGATGCTTTTACTGCACACCAAAACACGAAAAGCAAGGGTTAAGATTTAACTAAATTTCGTTTGGTCAAATCTCAACAATTCATTCGTGAAAAATGGTGTGGAAAAGAGAATTAGACACAAGTTTATTCAACCTGAGAGGACTTTGCTAACTTGTAGAATGGGTCGAGGACCTGGAATTTTCGACCTCATCGATTTCCTAGCAAGCTTCAACTTCGTAAAAATGGATAGGTTTAATGCTTGCTTATTCAGCCCTACTTTTCACCTCAACATTTTGCTCTTTCTCGTTTGATCAAATTTCAACGGCTACAAACAAGGCATATTTTAAAAATTATAATAAATTTAACCGTTTGATCAAATTTCAACGGTTCAAATCTCTGAACTTGATGGATTAAAAGGAAGGGATCTGAAAAGAATCCCTTTCCAATAGAAGATTTTGATCTCAAGGGATTATGATTTCTTTCCAACACTTTCGCAGTTGTTTCCGGGGTAGTTTGTTTTTTGCGTGGGAACGGTCCAACGTCTAGAACCCGAAACAAAACACTATAAGTCACGAGAAAGGAAAGTCCAAGCTCATACCGGTTGGGTCTTTTCAGAAGCCGAGGTAGGTAATGTTAAAAATCCTACATCGGCAAGAGAAAGAAAAAAAGAAAAGTAAATACTTAATGTTACTTTAACTAATACCGATATCTTTTATGTTGAAATCTTACCCCTAATAAGTTGAAGACAATATCAATATTGTTGGAAATGAACATTTGATCTATTTCTTTGATAATTTAATATGATATCAAAGTCAAACAACAGACCCGTACCCCACGTGATGGGTGGGGGTTTCCTGGCCCCGCTAGATGATGCCGGGTCCCCTGGCCTGTGTACCCACACATAATTGTTTATGTAATACAATCAATAATCATAACTCCAAAAGTCAAGAAATTGTAAACAATTCGACTACCTTTGAGGGGATACAGACTTGCTTTGGCAACCGAAGTCGAGAAAAATGTGCTGAGGATTTGGATTATCTGTGCACCATTGACTTCAATATTTGTCTTTGAGCTGATTGCTGCCTTCCTACAATTTCACTTTGCATGCTTTCAGCAACCATCGGCAGCAAAGAAATCTTCCTACAATGGGTAGCTGCTATCCAAATTTCAGTGTTGTTTACTATTTTCTCTTTCTGTTTACGGTCACTTCCTACATGCGGATGGGTGACGGACTTCCAAGCGGTGGGGACTCATGCATTGAGGAAGAGAGAGGAGCACTGCTCAGCTTCAAACAAAATGTTACTGATCCTTCGGGAAGGCTTTCTTCTTGGGTAGGACGCGACTGCTGTCAATGGAAAGGAATTTTGTGCAACAACCGCACGGGTCATGTTGCAAAGGTGGACCTTCGGAATACTTATCCATCTCCAGTATGGTCTGATCCCGAAGATCACTACGACAAGTTGGCTTATGAACGCTCTTTATTGTCGGGTAAGATAAATCCTTCTTTGCTTAGCTTGAAGCATTTAAATTACCTAGATTTGAGCGGGAACAGTTTCGAACTCCCTAAGTTCAATGGTCTGCTTGAAAATTTGAGGTGTCTCAACTTCTCCTCTGCTTTATCATCTGAGGGAGCTGAGATTCCAGAGTTTATTGGAAACTTGTCGTCTTTGGAAACACTCGATCTTTCTAATAATTATTTCGAAGAGAATGCAATTCCTAAGTCTTTTGGCCAGCTTAAGAGTTTGAATTATCTTGATATCTCCAACTCAGGTTTTGGGGGAGAAATTCCCCCTAACCTTGGAAACCTGTCAAACCTGAACCATCTTGACCTAGGGGGGAATTTCTTCTTGAAAATATCTTCCGAAAGATTGAATTGGCTTCCTCGCCTCTCCTCCTTAACATACCTCAATCTCGACTTTCTCAATCTTCGCAGCGCGGGAGCAAGTTGGCTATCTGTAGTTAACATGCTTCCTTCGCTGTTAGAGTTACATTTGTTTGAATGTGCAATTGAAAGAATTCCACTCTCAATCCAAAAGGTAAATATGACTTCACTTTTGGTACTTGATATGTCAATGAATTCTATCATTTATCCACTACCTAGCTGGTTTTCTAATCTTACTAGTCTTCGAAATCTCTATCTGAGTGGAGATTATTTCAATGGAAACTATTTCACTGGTCCGATTCCTCGAGAGTTTGCAAGCCTCGAATATCTGCAAGGCCTTGATTTTTCTGGTAATAGACTCGAAGGTCATATTCCTAAACTAAACTTTTGCAAGCTAAAGACCCTAAACTTTCAAGGAAACAAATTTGATGGGGGAATTCAAGGGCTTTTGAGTGGTTTGTTAAACTGTACAGACAGTGTATTGGAATCACTGGATTTGTCCTCTAATAAGCTGGAAGACGAGTTGCCTGACTCCCTTGGGATGCTACACAACTTGCAATATGTCAACCTTGAGTTCAACAATTTTTCGGGTAAAATCCCGGAATCTATTGGAAAGTTGTCATCCTTGAAAACTCTAAACCTCAGTTACAACAATATGATTGGACCGATTCCCGATACTTTGGGACAATTGCCTGAGCTAGTTCACCTAGATTTGTCCGGGAATTCATGGGAAGGCATTTTAACAGAATCCCATTTCGCAAATCTCACAAAATTACGATCTATTGATGTGTCTACATATCGACCTATGTTGCTCATTGTCAATCTGACTTATGAGTGGATTCCTCCCTTCAAGCTCTACACAGTTGGCATTACAAATTGCAATGTAGGTCCTAATTTTCCTGCATGGCTTCTGTTGCAAACTGAACTTTCTGATGTCACCCTTCATGGTACTGGAATCTCGGGTATCATACCAGAAGAGTGGTTCTTGAAGATATTGTCGCAGCTCAAATATTTGGATTTATCGTACAATCATCTCAGCGGAAGGCTTCCACTCCAATTGAAATGTCCAAAACTATATCATATAGATTTGAGCTATAACAGATTCGATGGTCCACTCCCACTTCTGTCCGCCAATGTTACCATCTTTAATCTTGAAAGCAATTCATTTTCGGGGCCAGTTCCTTTGAACATTGACCAATTGATGCTGACATTACAAGGATTGTATCTTTCTGATTATCAGTTGAAAGGCACAATTCCACCCTCCATTTGCAACTTGCAGAGCTTGTCAATCCTTTCTCTGAGAAATAATCAGTTATTCGGAGAATTTCCGCAAGAATGGAGTATGTGGCCCTTAATGTTGATTGTCGATGTTGGATACAACAATCTCTCAGGTAATATCCCAAGTTCAATGGGTGTCCCAAGCTCACTTCTTGTATTAAAGATGAATGACAACAATCTTGGGGGCACAATTCCTTCTTCTGTATGGCGAAATTGCACTTCTTTGAGGAGTATCAATCTTGGAGGCAACAAATTTACAGGAAACATGACTTTATGGATAGGATCAAATGCGCCCGGGTTGTTTTTCATATGATTGCGATCCAACTTATTAAGCGGACATATCTCCGACCACTTGTGCAATCTTCCGTTGCTTGACATCCTAGACCTTAGTCACAACAACTTCTCAGGGCCCATTCCAAGTGTTTGAAGAATATGATGTCTTTGGTGGAAGGTTTTTCCAATGCCACTTTACTGTGAAAGCTATATTGAGCAAACCACATTGACGTTGAAGGGAAGAGAACTCGTATATAACAAAACTCTGTTCTTGGTGAAAAGCATCGACCTTTCATCGAATAATTTAGAAGGTGAAATCCCTGAAGAAATAACAAGCCTCATAGCGTTAAGTACCTTAAACTTGTCAAGAAATCAACTAAGGGGAAACATTCCTTTGAAGATCGGAAACCTGCATTGGCTGGAAACTCTTGATCTCTCACACAATCACCTTTCGGGACAAATTCCTCAAAGTTTGTCTTCTTTAACCTCCTTATCTTACTTGAACTTGTCTTACAACAACTTGGGTGGAAGGATTCCTTCTGGGAACCAACTCCAGACGCTCGAAGATCCCTCCATTTACGAGGGCAACCTTTTACTGTGTGGAGTTCCTCCTTCAACTAAGTGCCTAGGAGATGATACTTTTACTGCTACAGATGCGAAAGACAGCAACGAAGATGGAAATTATAAGTTGTGGTTCTATGTTAGCATGGTACTGGGTTTCACCGTAGGCTTTTGGGGTGTTTGTGGTACATTGCTTGTGAAGAAGTCATGGAGGTATGCTTATTTTCGATTGTTCGATGACATCAAAGATAAGGTAATGCTAGCAATTGCAGTCAAAGTGGCTCATTTTCAAAGGAAACTTTGATTCGAGAAGAAATCTCTCAAGATTAAAATACGACAAGCCAAGTGCTAACTACCAAGTTCATGTACTACGTATTTAGTTTATCTATGACTATCATGTATGTGTAATCACTGTAATGTACTGCAAGCTACTAAATAAATCATGTTTTTCCATATTTTCCTGAAATTTCCAATAAGTATTCGAATACAAGTTCTCACATAGAAAGCAAACATCGTGACTACATTTCTTTGGCGATATTTGGGAAGAAGTATGAGAAATTACAAGAATTGTAGTGTCTGCAAGTTTGTTAGAAAGAGTAAATTAAATTTAATACTGGAACAATGCCATTGAACCATGAACCTATAGTGTGGAGAAATTGAAAGTTGAAATAAGTGGAAGACGACATAGGAAAGAGAAGAAAGTTTAAAGAATATTACTCAGTTGAAAGGTCAATAGAAAGATGAGTCGAACTGGAAAATGCACACCCAGACCAACTTTAAAGAATGCACCAAAAATGTCAACTTGGCATGCAATTCCTTTCTTTTTTTTCTGTTTAGATAATTTGCACAAATTTTCCAACAAGAATACAAGTGTTCACATATAAAAAATGCAGATGCCCCCACCAAAATATTCGGTAATCTGTAGAGAAAGTGGGAAAAAGGCAGAAGAAAGAGAGGCAAGTTCATTGAATGAGAAGCACACAGGAAAATGCACACAGAAAGACCAACTTGAAAAGCGATATACTCTAAAGTGTGAGGGAAAGGTTTGAATCTGAGATACAGAGAGTTGAAATGACTACTTTATCCGACTATTAAGGCAATCCACCACGAGCAAGATTAAATTATACTTTATTCCTAAATTTCCAAACATAATAATTATTTTTTTACTACAAAGATTCTGTTATGATTAACTATTAGGGATATGCCATTTACCAAGACTTTAAATCAATAGGTCCTGATTAGTGCTAATTAAAAATGGTTACTCGTTTCTCTTTCAGAAACCCACCAACCCACCAAAGACTTTGATGCCAAAACTTCACATGGTCGACTCTTTATCTGTTTTAATCCCTATTTGCTAATCTAGTCAAATTCAGTGGACTAGCAAGTGGCAAACATGCAAGTGGATTGAACACTTGAAATCCGGCGGCTAATAATTTCGACCTCTCCTTAAAAATTCGGTTCTTATGCTCAGTAGCCATCTGCATTCTGCACCAAACAAAGCAAAGAAAACTTGATTCTTACAACAATGTATATCTTTGCAAATTTATGCAATCCCACCTATCACCTCAATATTGCTCACTGTTTTCTCCTTTTGCTTTTGGCCTCTTCATATCTACACACTACTAAAGTCTGTCTTGGTGATGCACTCCCAACTGCCAAATGCATCGACCAAGAGAGACGTGCACTTCTCGCCTTCAAAGAAGATCTCACTGATCCTTCCGGCAGGCTTTCTTCTTGGGTCGGTCACGATTGCTGCCAATGGAAAGGAATTTCGTGTAACAACAACACAGGTTATGTCGAAAAGATGAGTCTCCAGAATCCATACATATATACACTATCGGTCTTTGATGCAGCGCAAGATGAGATGGAGTACTCGTCATTGGGAGGTAAGATAAATCCTTCTTTGCTTAGCTTGAAGCATTTGAATTACTTAGATCTAAGCCGGAATGATTTTCGAGGGATTCACATTCCCGAATTCTTTGGCCAGCTTAAAAGTTTGAGGTATCTCAATCTTTCCTCAGCTTCATTTGGAGGAGAGATTCCACCTCATCTTGGTAACTTGTCACATTTGAACCATCTTGATCTCAGTGAAGAGTCTGACTACTCCTTACTTGAACTACCTTCTGAAAACTTGAATTGGCTTTCTCGTCTCTCTTCCCTAAAATTCCTCAATCTTGAAGGGTTGGACCTCAGCAACACAAGTTGGCTACGTAACGTTAACATGCTTCCCTCCCTACTTGAATTACACTTACCATCATGCCAAATCGAAAGCCTTCCACTCTCACTCAAAAACATTAGCCTCAAATCACTTCTGGTCCTTGACATGTCGTATAACGATTTGAAGCTTCCATTTCCTGATTGGTTTTTCAGTCTTGGTAGCCTCACAAAACTGGATTTAAGTGGGAACTCGTTGATTGGTCCCTTTCCCATTGAACTTGAGAGCCTCAAATCACTTGAGCACCTTCATTTATCTTTCAATGGACTTGAAGGTCGAATTCCCATGCTTGGAAATTTTTGCAGTCTAAAGACCTTAAATCTTGCTAGCAACAAATTTGATGGGGGGATTCAAGAGCTGTTCGACGGATTATCAAGTTGTCCCAATGGTAAACTCGAGTCACTAGATTTGTCTTCTAATATGCTGCAAAGCAATTTGCCTGCGTCCTTGGGGATGCTACGCAATTTGAAGTATCTCAGCCTGTACAACAATCTTATGAATGGGTCAATTCCTGAAAGTTTAGGGCAACTCTCTGAACTAGTTCACCTCGATCTGTCATTCAACCCGTGGGTAAGCATTTTAACTGAATCCCATTTCATGAACCTCACAAGATTGAAATACTTTGCATTAGGCAGAGTGGATCCATACCCAACTCTACCTATTCACCTCAGTTTCAATGTGTCTTATAATTGGGTACCTCCTTTCATGCTTCACAGAATCAACATTGGGTACTGTAAAGTAGGTCCTGCCTTTGGGGTATGGCTTCAATCTCAAACTGAACTAGTCTTCATCAAACTTCGGGGTACTGGGATCTCCGATTCTATACCAAAGCACTGGTTCTTGAAATTATCTTCCAAAGTCGAATATTTGGATTTATCTTACAACCAAATCACTGGAAACCTTCCATTGGAATTGAATTTTCGGAATACTCTAATTTTGGATGTGAGTAACAATCGAATTGATGGGCCATTCCCACTTTGGTCTGGTAACCACGTGATCCGCCTTGAGCTTGAAATGAATTCATTTTTCGGGCACATTCCTTCGAATTTGGACGAAAGGTTTCCAAAACTGGTGGCATTGTATCTCGCGGACAATCGTTTGAATGGTACTATTCCAAGCTCCATTTGCAACATGCAAAACTTGCTAGTCCTTTCGCTGAGAAACAATGAGTTATCAGGAGAATTTCCTCAAACATGGAGTCTGTTGCATGAGATCTTGATCATAGATGTTGCACACAACAATCTATCAGGCAAACTTCCTAGTTCGATTGGTGTCCCGGGCGCTCTTTTCATGTTGAAGCTGAACAACAACAACTTCGATGGTGAAATTCCTCTTTCCTTGCAAAATTGCACTTCTTTGAGGAATATTGATCTCGGAGATAACAAATTCACTGGAAAAATACCTTCATGGATAGGATCAGAGGTACCACTTGTCTCGATCTTACGATTGCGGTCCAATTTTTTCAGCGGAGAAGTCCCCCAACAGTTGTGCAATCTTGGCTACCTTCACATCCTAGACCTTGCACACAACAACTTTTCAGGGACTATTCCCAAGTGCTTGAATAAACTGAGTGCTCTGACGCATGGAAATTTCAGTGCGTATGATTTATATGCATATTATGACCAAGAAACATCAGTGGTGAAGGTAAGACAACTCGACTATCAGCCGCAGACTCTAATGTTCGTCAGCAGCATTGATCTTTCATCGAATAACCTCGAAGGTGAAATCCCTGAAGAAATATCCAGCCTCGCTCTACTGCGTAACTTGAACTTGTCGATGAACCAATTGAGAGGAAGCATTCCATCAAAGATTGGGAACTTGCAGTTTCTCGAAGCTCTTGATCTTTCGATCAACCACCTTTCAGGAGAGATTCCTCAAAGTATTTCACTTCCGACGTTCTTGTCTCACTTGAACTTGTCTTATAACAACTTGACCGGTAGAATTCCTTCGGGCAGCCAGCTTCAGACACTCACGGATCCATCCATTTACGAGGGTAACCCGTCACTGTGTGGGGTTCCTCCTTCAACCAAGTGTCCCGGAGATGATCACACTCCTACAAAAGACAATGATCATGAAGATGGAAATGATAAGTTTTGGTTCTACGTTAGCATAGCACTCGGATTTATCGTAGGTTTTTGGGGTGTCTGTGGCACATTAGTCGTCAAGAAAACATGGAGGTATGCTTATTTTGGATGGTTCGATGCCATTAAGGATAAGGTACTGCTGGCAATTGCAGTGCAAATGGCTCGTTGTCAAAGGAAGTTTTGATTAGAGTAGAAATATGAATGTCGTTCTTGAACTCAGAAAATTTCAAATAACTATAAGATACATGTACTGTGTGATTTTTATTTTTTGTTCTTGTGTTGGAATTTACGAATGTACTTGCACTAGATGTTTGATGAATAAGTTTGGAATATCAATTGCCAATAGCCTCTCTCTTCTCTCTTCCAAACCCTTTCCACCAAATACTAATTGGTGTGCCAAGACGTCCCCGGCCACCCATATCATTCCATAGAAAATTTCGTATTTCCTATTAGTGAATAACAAATAAGAAAGCAACAAGTGTAACAATAACTATTTTACGATGTTTCTGGTAGGCTTTCGTTTGGGTGGGCCATGATTGACTATTTTACAATGATTAATCCCTATTAGTGTGTCACGAACACAGCCTAATACACCAAAATGAAATAATACAATTGATTGGACACTCAAAATGTATCCATGTTGTATATCCTACGATTACGGTCCAACTATTCTAGTAGACATATTTCCCAACGATTTTGCAATCTTCGGCACCTTCATATCCTCGCTCGACCTTAGTCTTCATATCTTAAAGATACAGTGGAGGACATAAGATAGCACTTGCAATTGCGTTGAAGGTGGCTCGTTTCAAAAAGATTTTTTTTCTCTTGAGTTTGATAGTACTATGCCTATGTGGTGTTTTTCACTTTCTGCTTTGCGTTTTTTGTACTTGCAATCTATGATACAAATAAAGGAACTCTATCTTTCAAAAGATGTTCCCACAGACAATTATGTATTAACCTGGAATTAAATAAAAATTATAGTTTGTACTTATCAATCGCATAATAATATATGTGACCATCCAATGTTGTAATTTAACAAAACAACGATTTGTTCATAAAGTACATAAGCGCACGTATATATTCTTCTCTTTTACACTTCTAGAGAAATCAAATACCACTTGTACTTGCATCAACAATGGTTCTCTAATATCTTCGAGCAATTCGTTTGACGACATTCTTTCTTGAGGTCCGGTAGGAGCATGTCCCCTTTGCTGTCTGGTTACCATGCCTATTTTAGCTTGAATTGGTCCTGGCTTCCTTCAGGCTCTACAATGCAACGCATTAAGAGAAATCCGTCTTTCAGCAAGAGTAGACCAATTTCATCAATATGGTTTTTGACAAAACATTAAATTGATTACAAACCAGCCGTTTGAAGGATCTACTTTGAGCAGCGTTCTTTCCATCTTCCATGCCGGGTTTAGCACGATCAGGAGCCTGAGGGGAAAAAAAATATGTTGATTTTAAACATTTGTCAATGCAACCGGGTAAAACGGCAGAGAACTTATCTGCCGCACTATAATAGACTAAAGTAAAATGCTGTATTACAGAATGCAAACTAAGCTCAGACTCAACACAGTTTGTCTCCCCAGTCCCAAAAACCAATCCTCTACATTTGGCTCCGTGTCTTTGTATCATTTTGAGGCCATGAGTTTCCATTTGTGCTATTTCATTTCAGATGGGATTCATTGCAAACTAGGGATCAAACCTAAGTAAAAGAACAGCTGTGGTCGATCTCTTTGCTTGTGATACAAAATACTGATCGGTGAAGTTAACAAAACATGTGCATGTACTGAGAGAGGTGGGAGAAGGCGAGGGTGGAAGATGGGGAAAAAATTTCCATTTTTCATTCAAGATCTCTTTCCTCAGGGTAAAATCAATTTAAAAATTTTAGAACGTTGGGGTTTTAATATCGAACCACTCAATATATTATCAAGCAACCGAAGAAATAGAGATACTGTAGCTTAAACTATACTGGAAAGGAAAAATACTACCTCAATCAAAGATTCCACACGACGTCTCATCCTTGTATGCATGAAACCCTCTGAACACTGCAAAAGAATATGCACAGAAGGAGATTGAGATCAAACATATCAAATGAAGAAATACATACATATTAATCAGTGAAGACATAGTACGCTTTCAAGCAGTAATCATATTCAGCAAGTTATAGACGGACAGAGACGGACAGACAAATAAGTTGGGCAGGACAAGGACTAATAGCATGAAAAAGTTGGTCCAACATTACTAATAAATGAAGTCTAGGAAAACTGAATGACAGGCTGCAAACAAGAGTAAATCAGACAAAGCAAAAACATATACGACAAAGAAAAAAATCTGACTTCCTGCACATAAGCTACTAACTTTATACGATTTCCGGATCATACCATATCCAGTTATCAATAGAAAGTAGTATGACATAATTTGTTCAGTTGATGAGGACAAAAGGTGGAAGTAACAAGTTTAGGGGAAATTTCTTATCATCGCATATAGACAATATAATATCCATCATACCTTAACAACAAAGGCTCCGGTAGCAAACTTTTTCCCCAATTTCTTTGAAGCATCACTAAGTTTGACGCCTGAATTGTAATCAAAGAAACCGTGTTAATTACGGTAGGAACAAAATAAGAATCTCCAAATAGAAAGACAAATGATGTACAGTAGCAGATTGCTCACCAAAAAGCTCCAGCCCTTTCACAGTGGTGATAGAACTGCCAAGGGGGCAACATCAGATGGAGAGGGGCAAAGCAGCTGGATGCCCAGCCTTTGACACGATCTGGACGATGGAAAAAAGGTTTGGGATTTGTCTTGCATATGATTCTCTACATTAATATGAATTCAGGACCAGCCTTGAGGGAGTGCAAAGTGTGCGATCGCATAGAGCTCCCGATTCCAAAATTCTAAAAACCTTTATATATATATATATATATATAAAGCATGATCATAATCACAATGCCTTCCTGGCAGAGTTGTCAACCGGCGGTATTGTCATTTTGTTCACGGGTTCGACTCTACACTTGCTCATGTTTATTAATTTTGATTTTTTTCCTATTGAGCATTGTCCGGTAACCATTTTGGGCCTTTTTTTTAAGCTAGACTATTTGTTTCTTTTTTGGAATATTTGTAGTTTAATTTCTTTCATTGTTTGTCCAAAAAAAAAAACATTTCTTTCATTATATAACATAACTTTTACGAATAAATCTGCAATTAGTAATATCATAATAAATTAAAATTCTTAAAAGTTTAAAAATATAATCTTTAAAAGCCCCTTCCTTATATGACACCATTTAATAGAATACATTTAATAATAAGAATCGTTTATTCTTTGATCTCTGTTTAAAAGTTATCAAATTATAAGTTTCATCCATTTGAAGACTTTAGTCATCTATATATCAAAAGAAAATTATAATACAATTTTGCTCACACCTCCCGTTAGAGACACGAATCTCGAATCTCAAATTTTCAACTAATCCAACAACAACCAACCAAGAGGTGAGGGGTGCGGAGGTGGGGGGTGTGAGAATAATCCTTGCTTTAAAGCGTGAGCAAAAATGCAATAAAAATTAACATTTCATTGTAAGCTATCGATATCATAATCGGTGATTCATTTAACACAAATTTTTCATGAGATGAACTCTAGATGCTAATAAAGATCATTAATGGTTATGAATATGGTATTTTGTACGGTGATACAAAAACTACATAGCCATCACTCCATGCTTTTTGTATTTAAAAATTAAGGAGTTTTGAACAAAAATACAGAGGATTTCAGGATAGGTGCATACCACCACATTATGCTTCATGTTGTTTTTTTATTTATATCAATTTAATCCACAATTAAAAAAATACAAACTATAAAAGAAAATGTAGCAATCAAAATTTTAAACCATATAAGGTCCCGTTTGAGTCTCGCACAGAACCTCCAAAATCTCAAGACCGGCCCTGAATATGACTCATCACATGATTCATCCCAAATTTTATCCGATGCATTTGGAGGCAGAGCCCAAGTTTTCATTTGACGCTCGGCTTTGCTTTTATGGATGCAGCTGTGCATTCAGACTTTATCGAGGGCCTTTGAAAGTAGGGCGAGATCCATTTCTAAATTGATTTGGGTTTTTGGTTTCAACAATCACCAACTCTTTATTTATTTATTTATTTTGTCTTTCTATTTTCTCTCTTTTTACCATCGAGAAGAGAATTAGCACAAGACTAGGAGGTAGTTGATAGATTCACAAGTTGATCGAAATTTCTTGAACGAGAAGAGAATTACCACTAGACTAATAGTTAGTTGTTATGCACGATGTTATTCAGCCAAAACGGAAGTAAAATAATGAAGAAAAAAAAGGCCCAAAAGAATATGCCTTTCCCCAAACAAAATGATCAGAGGTATTGGGTTTCAGCCCACTAATGGATCCACCCAGGCAAAAGCAGATGGTGGGAATCCAATGAACCTTTTGAAAGATATAAAGAAGGTTGTCAAGTTTTTTAAATCATATAAATATTTAATTATTCATGAAAAGAAGTAGAGATTGTTGTGCTTCTTGTTGTTAAGCCTCAATGTTGGAAACAATCAAAAGTTGAAGTGGTCAAAAAGAACCCCATTTGGTCATCAAGCATGAAAGCAGCAGGCCACTATTCTGGGTTGATACCATCACCTCCCTTGGATTTCAACGGTAAAAGATAATGATAAAATAAATCATAAAATAATTACTTAAAAAGAGAAGGAAAATTTTATTTCTTTTTTACTGAAGCGATATTTTAATCTAATCAAAATGAGTAATACACTCTTTAACCAACGCCAATGGTAGGGAAAATTGAAAAATGATCAAAACAAACCATATAATAAAGGAAATGATTTCGACAGATCTCTTGGTCATTACATGTAAACCTTTTTTTTTTCCAATAACTGTGTTGAACAATCAAAAGATAATTAAGGACCAAAATTAAGACAGGGGCAGAAAATGAAAAACGTCGGCGACAAAGACTCCCTAATACAAAAAGGGCACGTGGATTCATTGTAAGAATGCTGCGTGGTTTCACCCCATTGGACCTAAGTAGGGATGGGCAACGATTATAGTAGGTGGGTAACTGTGATTATTTACCCATAACCGTTTACCCGTTGGATAATTGTATAAACGGTTATACATATACCCATAACCGTTTATAAACAGTTAACCATACTCATAACCGTGTATCCATTTAACCATAACCGTTTACCCATTTAACCATAATCATTTACCCGTTTATCCTTTTTTATACACATTTACCCATTTTTTCACCCATCTACATATTTTTTTTAACAACTTGAAAATTACAAAAAAAAAAAATTGTCATAATTTTCATTTTCTGACAATTAAACACCGTTATAGGTACATTTTAGGCATGCATTTCCCTATTTTAATCATTTAAGTACTCATACAATTCCAATAATTAAAAAATAGTTTACGAACGATATTTTTCTGCTACACCCAAGCAAGTTTTTAATTATAATTCATATAATTACAAAGTAAAGCTTCTAAAAACAAAAAGTAATCATTATAGTCCATATGATTATAATTCATATGGATACCCGTTATAATTGCGGGTAGTTCATTTGATCATCCTCTATTCAATGCGTTTTAAACTTCCTCTAAGTTTGAAAGACCAATTCTTTTTTACAAATACAAAGTGTTTTATTCGAACAATTCTCTGTTTCCTTCCTCTCATGAAATGTAAAACCAAAAAAGTCCAACTTAATTTCTGTTGCTAGTTCAAGAGAATATTATTGATGCAAATTAACCCTCGTAAGAATTTTTTTTTTCAGTAGAAAGAGTACCTGGTGAATCAAGACCGATGGATACCCGTTATAATCGCAGGTAATACCCATAACCGATTGATACCCGTTATAACCGCAGGTAATACTCATAAAAGCTCATTTAAATTTCACGGATAACGGTTATACCTATTACTGTTTGTTCATCTAAACGGTTACCCATAACCATAACTGTGAATTTTTAATGAACGGGTAACCGTGGTTACCCAAACCCATGACTAATGTGTCTAAGCAATATTGGAATGTCATATTCCTTACCGGAGGAATGGTTGTTGAAGTTGTCTCATCAAGTCCTTAATTTAGATTTATCTCGCAACCAAATTCGTGGAATGCTTCCACTCCAACTGGAATTTCCAAATGTACAGTCACTGGATTTGAGTTATGTTGATGCACAAAATCGGTGTGGATTTTGGTACAACAGAAAATGTCAAGTTTGTGACCTTCGCTAAATTACTCTGGTCACTAGTGTGGATAAGTATGTAAATGGATAGAAACAGGGAAGCAAACACAAGATGTACATGGTTCACCCAGATTGGCTACGTCCACAGAGTAAAAGAGTTCTCATTAATTGTGAAGGGTTTACACAAGTACATAGGTTTAAGCTCTCCTTTAGTGAGTACTAGTGAATGATTTAGTACAAATGACATTAGGAAATATTGTGGGAGAATGATCTCCTTTTATAGAAGAGAGTTTCTAGCGTTGTTCTGATATTGACACGTGTCGTGTTGTGATTGGCTTCTGATGTTGACACGTGTTGCGCTATGATTGGCCTCCTGGTTGGAGGGAAACTCTTTTGGGTCCTTGACGGTATAACGTTGACCAGTGCTTAGTAGTTTCGGGATTGGTCAAGTATGGTACAAACAAGTTATAACCAACTTGAGGGCTCACTCTCACTCTGGTCCAGCACTGGTGCCTTGGTTCTTGATCTTAGAAGCAATTTATTTTCCGGACCAATTCCCTCAGCTATGATAATTGTTCCCCTACTTGGATGAATTGTATCTTCTCGAGAATCATTTCAGTGGTAGTATTCCACCCTCCATTTGCAACATGGTAAACTTGGCAATCCTTTCGCTAAGGAGTAATCTGTTTTTCAGAGAATTCCGACATGCATGGATGGAAGAGAGTAATATAAAGGTTGTTGATGTTGCAAATAAGAATCTCTCTGGTAATATTCCTATTCATTAGGGGTCTTGAGCTCTCTTTCAATACTAAAGATGTCCAACAACACTTTCTAAGGAAAACTCCCTCGTTCCTTTTCTTGTCGTTTTTATTTGTGCCAATAATGGGTAGTTTTGTAGTAGTGCTAATGAGCATTGATCTCGGTGGCAGCAGATTGACCGGAAGCGTACCTTTGTGGAATGGATCAACTATAGCAGACTTGTTTATGCTACGATTGTGATCCAACATTTTAAACGAACATCTTCCTCGGCAAATGTGCTACCTTCCCTCCCTTCATACTCTAGACCTTGGTCACAACAATTTTTCCGGGACCATTCCCAAGTGCTTGAAAATATGACTTCTTTGGGAATCTTGAACTTGTCGATGAATCAATTAAGCAGAAAAATTCATTCAAATGTTGGAAACATGCGATCTCTCACATAACCATCTTTCGGGATAGATTCCTCAAAGTTTGTCTTCTCTAACCTTCTTGTCACATTTGAACTTGTCTTATACCAACCTGGTTGGAAAAATTTGGGCAATCAACTCCAAACACTCATTGATCCCTCCATTTACAGGGGCAATCCCTTACTTTGTGGGGTTCCTCTAGCTAAATGCCCAGGAGATGACAATGCACCAACTTTTCCTTCTGATGGTGAAGAAGGCAATGAAGATGGAAACAATGAGGATGTACTTTGGTTCTATGTAAGCATGGGACTTGGCTTTTTCGTGGGATTTTAGGGTTTTTGTGGCACGTTACTTGTCAAGAACTTGAGGAGGTATGTCTATTTTCAATTCTTCGATGATATCAGAGACAAGGCAGCTCAAGTAATTACATCGAAATTGGCTTGTGGAAAATGAAATTTGATTGGAAAAAAAAAAGGAACAATTAATAAGTTGAAGTGCAACTGTACAAGCAAAATGTTCTGTTATTTTATTTTATGGTTTTTTTTTATTAGCACCCCAATTAATGTTGAATAAACCCCACAATTTAAATGATTTATATATCTAATATGCAATGACAATTTCGACCTTATAAGATTTTGAAAAAATAAAATTCTGAATACACTCCAAATTACTTTTTATATGCATATCCCAAATTTTCTTTCTTTTTATTTTTTATTTTATTTTTATTTTATTTTATTTTTAAGATTTCAACTCTCAAAATCACTCTTAACCTCCATTGTAGAGCACATCCACTCGTTCCTTAGGGCCGGGCACGTTGGGATGCCATTAACTTACAGAATGCTAGTGGCAGAACACATCCACTCATTCTTCAGAGCCATCGTTGACCTTTACATTCGCTTTCAGTTACCATTAGTTTTGTGGCAACAAATGTGCATGGAAAATTACACATTCTTTGTGTACGTCACCTTCAACTGAATTACCAATGCCATATATCTCTTGTAGTTCATACCTCATGTCATTCACCACAAGAATCTGCTTGACAACCCTAAGCCTGAATTGGAATTCATTTTTCTCTGTCTAAAACAGTTTGAGTTATCTAGGAGTTTGTTGTTACAGACACGGGGCCTCCCTCTTATCTATCATACCCTCTGATCTATCATAGGCAGGAGGGCACAACTATAAGATATATATCCAAGTCAGCTACTTTCAGTAACATTGTATCCTTAAACATTGAGAAATTAATTCCAGTTTTGTGGGGGCTGTCTGAACTTGTGGCCCTAACCTTGTTCAAAATGTACCGTCACGGGTGGATGAAGGTTAAAATATATTGTCATTTTTGGGATACACCCCCTCGCTGATCAATGTTCACTAGTTAGAAAAACGTTGAGCAAATCCTTGTTACTAAACAATAATGTAAGGGAAAAAGTTGAGCAAATCAATCCTTGTATGACATGAATGAATGATTTTGTATCAAATGGTACATAGCAGGGACAAAAAAGAAAGAAACAAATTATTGTGAAGAGTATGAGATGTATGTAGAAAATGCACACTGTATGTAGAAAATTTAATGTGTATGTTGTGAGTGTGGGATGCGAGAGTATTATGGGAATACATGTGGGCTATATTAAGATAAATTTTCATTGAAAAAGCAAATGTAAGGTGTATTAAGTTTGTAGGGTGTATTCAATAATGTGTGAGGTGTTAATATAACAAGCCTTATTTTATTTTATGAAAATATTGTTTTTGTTTTCCCAATCCTGTAGTCTAAGGGACTTGCGAATAAAAAATTCAAGGAAATTACTGATATTTTCAAAAATCCATTCATGATTTGTTGGCGATAGTGATATCAAAATTAATTCCCGATAGAACGTTGGTTTCATAACTAGACTATTTAAGTAGTGCAAAACCTATCAATTATTGTTTATTGGCAAAAATTAGGGGTGCAATTTGGATTGGGTCAATATGAACTCGTCCATATCCAACCCGACTTTAAATCCGAACAAGTGAGTTTTTTTTTTTTTTGTTATAACCCGTCCGAACCCAACCCAATTTCAACTCGTTCATTGATTGAGTTAAGTTGAGTTGATCATTTGCATGTCCATTCCCCAACCCAACCTAACCGACTAACCAAACTCATTCTAACCAGATTGTAATCCATATCAATTAATGCTCATATTACATCCAAGTTTGCCAAGTCAAAAAACCAACGTCCTTTCTAATATTTTTTTAATAAATTACCCTTTATAACTACTTAAGCTTTTAGGAAATAAGAGGTTGTGATTAGTCATCCCATATTCGTAGTCTCTAAATCCTAAAGCTTTATAGTAGATTGATTTATGAAATTAGAGTAAGCTAGCTTTGGTGCTACTTGGCTTAATTTTTTTGGGAAATCTTGGAAACTAAGTTGGTACAAAATTAAACTTGAAAAAGTTGGGCAACCCAAACCCAACCTAAGTAAACCATAACCCAATTAAACCCGGGCCCAAATGAACCAGAATAAAACTCACCCAAACCTGAGCTCGAATTGTAAAAGCTGGGTTAGGATTGGGTTGACCTTCCAACCCGCCCGAGTTGCATCCCTAGCAAAAATCAACACTGCTGACCACAAGCATCGGCACTTTCGCAACCATAAGTAACTTAGTTATGTAGTCCTTACACACTAAACCATGATTGGTTTCCAAAATCATGCTTATCACGATCAATTAGTAAAGAACTCGTGGAGATACGTCTATTTTCAATTCTTCGATGACATCAAAGACAAGGCAGCTCAAGTAATTGCATCGAAATTGGCTTGTGGAAAATGAAATTTTGATTGGAAAAAAGAAAAGAACAATTACTAAGTTCAAGTGCAACTGTACAAGCACAATGTTCTGTTAGTATATTTTATTTTATCAAAATGATGTCTTTGCCTTCCTGCAATGTATAAAGGGCATGCTAAAAAAAAATATCAAGGAAATTACTGATATTTTCAAAAATCCATTCATGGTTTGTTGGCAATAGTGATATCAAAATTAATTCCCGAGAAAACGTCGGTTTCATAACTAGACTATTTAAGTAGTGCAAAACGCAAAAATCAACACTGCCGGCCAGACACATCGACAATTTTGCAACCATATTAACTTAGTTTTGTAGTCCTTACACGCTAAACCATGATTGGTTTCCAAAAATCATGCCTATCACGACCAATTAGTAAACAAATTCGTAGAGATACGCCTATATTCAATTCTTCAATGACATCAAAGACAAGGTAACTCAAGTAATTGCATCGAAATTGGCGCGTGGAAAATGAAATTTTGATTGGAAAAAGAAAAAAACAATTACTAAGTTAAAGTGCAACTGTACAAGCACAATGTTCTGTTATTATATTTTATTTTATCAAAATGTTGTCTTTGCTTTCGGAGAAGGATTATCTACCCTCCTCCTAATCTCCCTACCCTTCCATGTCCTTATATTTGAATGATCACGGTTAAGCCACGTCAACATCTTATATTGATTTTTTTTATCGAGATAACAAGACAAAAAACAATATGTGAGAGGAGGGGATGGAAAGGGTTGGGAATAGGAGGGTAGAGAATCATCTTCTTTTGCTTTCCCTATTACATGCTAATAAAAAATTCAAGGAAATACATTTTTTCATGAATGTTTATATTTCCATAAGAATTGCATGTACATGATACAAGAAAATAAAAATACCAAATACCAGATATTAAACATCTCAAACATTCCAACAAAAAAAATTGATGATGTGCGACATATATTTGTGGATGTCAAAATCAGATTATTTGTGTATACTAACTCGACTAATTTATTATTCTTATTCCTAAGTTTCAGCTTTAAATTGTGGTTATACTTTGATACTGATGGTAAGAATATCCAATCTCCCTCTAAACTTAAAAGGAAAAAAAAAAAAAAAAACCTTCAAAGGGTTAAGACTATTACCCCAACTTTACTTCCTTTTTACAAATAAATCAGTTTTAAGTAGCATAAAGCCTTCGTGCATGATGTCCATAAAGTCCATTTCATAACTAGACTATTTCAGTAGTGCAAAACGTATCAATATTGTTTATTGGTAAAAATCAACACTGCCGGCCACACACATTGACACACTAAACCATGATTGGTTTCCAAGGGATTAGGGTTCTGATCCGGAGGATCAATCATATATGTTTATCGTACATCGTGCGATTAGAAATTATTTTAAAATTTTTATTTAAAATTGAATACAAATAATACCTAAAAAAAACTAGACACATAATATACCATGAAAGAACACAATTGATTAATTTTCTAGATCCCTACAAAAAAATCCGGAGATGATCCTCATCCGTTTCCAAGATCATGCCTATCACGATCAATTATATATTTTAATTACCATATACCAAGACTTTTTTCATACATTAGCCTCTGCCTCTTTAAATAGTCATTGATTTGTTTTTGTTGCCGTTGGTTCAAGATTGGCCTGGTTCTCTTGGCATTGCTGTCAGCTCTTGGGGTGATCTTTGTAATAAACCTTTTATGTACTGAAGAAATAAAAACAAAAGTACCGAATTGGCAAGTTAAGCAGAAAACATTGAACATTTACGTACTTAATCAACCCAGGATAAAACAGAGAGTGGTTTGATTTTTACTTTATTCAAACCAACAGTAGTTCATTCGGTTGTGGTCTCAAAGGGAACCTGATTTAAACGTGACCGTGACCATGTCACCTTCGAGTGAAGGGAATGCACCCATATTTGTTGAGCCGAAAATGACACAAAAAATAAGTTTTATCTTACGTTTTTTGTGAAAGATACAATTGTTTATTTCTCAGGCTTTTCTAATTTTAGAATCGGCAAAGAAAGTATTTGGAAATATTTTTGCCCTCCACTTTACTTATTTATCATCGTTAGATATGTTAAATTTCTAGATCTTCCTAGTAAATAGACACAAATCTCAAAATTTAAGCTCGTCGAACAATGATAAATAAGATGGTGAGCCAAAATGCACCCTAAGTAATTTTCCACAATGAATACTTCATTAATAATGAAATAGTTATATACATCAAAGTAGTCTTGCTCTCGTCTTCATTTTGAGGATTGTGAGGACCAAATGCATATTAGCCACAAGATAATATTAGTTCAGATCCAAAGAATTAAAATACTTTACAATCCATGAATAATAATAAAGCTCATGTTCTTGTTTTACTTTATTAAGTTGTCAAATATTTTAAGTCTTTGAATATAATAAACTAATATAATCTTAAGACTAATATGCATTTGATCCTTACAACTCTTCTAAAT
Source organism: Malus domestica (assembly GCF_042453785.1). NCBI lineage: Eukaryota > Viridiplantae > Streptophyta > Magnoliopsida > Rosales > Rosaceae > Malus > Malus domestica. The sequence goes on along the minus strand of NC_091670.1, from coordinate 34,111,354 downwards.
AACGAACTTAGGAGAGCCTATAAATTATTCTCTTCAAAAACCCAGCAGAAAACAACTGTTTATTAACAGTGCCATGCCGGTTTTGCCCCTCATTTGCTTCACGGTTTTCAGCCATTTTTAGGATTGTGTAGTGAATTGGCGCTTTTGCATGTGGTCACGCGCGTTCTTTTGCAGTTCTATTTTTTTTGTTAAAAATAAAAAATAATGATGATTAATTTTTGGGATTTTGTTTACGTGTTTGGATTTTTAGTGTGAGTGTATGATTTGGTTGTTTTTTATTTTCAGGGAGAAGTGATCATCGTTTTTTTGGCGCTTATGTGTGCAGGGTTCCAGGTGCTTCGGTATATGCTTCTGAGTTGTTAAATTTTTTTTTTCCTTCTTTTAGTGAATTTTATGACTTTTTATGCGTGGGTTAATCTGTGAATTATTGTGGTTAGGAACATTAGTAATTCATTTGTGGTTTCGTCCCTTCTTGGCAATTAAATTACTCAGATTACTGAAATATATACGTATATTGATTGAGAAGACAATAGAAAATTCCCCTTTTTAATAATTACAACAATTTAAAGTTCTATTTAAATAATAAAATAAAATTTGACAATTCAATTAAAAAAATAAAAATTTTACTCATTTTTTAATAATGACATATCAGTCATCAATTGTAATTTTTTTTTTTGAGCATACCATAAATTGTAATTTGAATTTTATATTTTGACATTTCATTGGGAGATACTAATGACTCCAAATCTTCTTTTACTTGTTTTAAAGTGTACAAAATTTAATATAACAAATATGATAAATTAGTAAAAGCGAGGGGGACTCGAGGGAAAGGACAGCCTCGACAGTGACTCCGAGTAGCCACCTTATTATTTTAATTCCCCTAAATTGTATAATTACTCAAAATAATTATAGAATAGAAATGAAAAGAAAAAAGTGTGAAACCCCCAGTCTCAAAAATTCAAAAATCAAATAATGTTACTTGGGTCAGGGTGTAAGAGCAAGTCCACCCTTAAAGACTTTGCGCTAGCATCCAGCGCATTTATCCACTCAAGTAAACAGTAATAGACCCTAGTGAACAGTAATATGCCAAAGCATCTCCACCCCTAAACAAAAAGTAGGCTGGTTAATTTATTAAAATATTATTTTTTTTATTATAAAATAATAATTTAATTTTTACTTTTTGACTTCTTCTTGCCTTCATCTCTTGCAACTTCCCATCCCTTCCACACAAAAAAAAAAACCCGACTCTCAGAAACTCACTGCTCCAACCCCAAAACTCCAATCCCAGAATTCCACTTTCCCAGAAAAGCTCAAAAGTTCCAATCCTAGGTGGTTGAATTGCGGGAGGCAGTCAGATTTGGAGGAAATGCACATGCAGATTTGGAAGAGCTCTGCACCAAGGCCCCGGAATCAACCTCAGCCCCGAAGAGCTATGCGACGCGTTGATCGTGCAGGAGGTTGATGGCCCGGCTGACGTCAGATGGCCCGGCATATGGGTCTGTCGATTTTAAGCTGGTCTCTTGCCTGACTTGGGCTGGGTGCCGGTCAAAATGTTTGGCTGTAGTGGATAGCCTAGGTGCTGGGCTGGTTTTTTGGCTGGGTACTGGCCTATCAGTTCCCCCGTGGACTTGCTCTAAGGGTTCACTCAACGGCCTTTTCGTAGTCCACGTGCCCTTGCTTTGTAGGACACAGTGTTCCTGCTGTCCATGTCGATGATGATAGTTTTGTCATTTTAAGGATCAATGGCTGAGATGTTCTTGGGCTATCAAGGGTAGTTGTGAGATTTTGGACTTTGGGGTAGGGACATTTGGGTCAAAACGGGGATATTCAAGGGGAGCTTTCAACCTCATGACTCGGTCTGACTCTGGACGCCACTCAACTCGACAATTAAATAAATTAATATTAGGGAACTTTAATGAAAAGGGCTTGGACTAAGTTTATTTTAACAAAAAATCATGTTATAAACTTTATTTAATAAAAAAGAATTAAATTTTAATGAAAAACCCTTAAATTTTAATAAAAATGACAAAAAAAACTTAATTTTTAACGAAAATGACACAATTTAAAAAAAAAAAACAAAAAACCTGACGCCCGCGCAGTACATGTACACTGTTTATGAAACTGAACACTATTTATAAAACTGAACACTATTTATGAAACCGAACGGTACTATACTATTTATTGGTTCAATTTCATAAATAGTGTCTAGTTTTTTGTCTACTTTCATAAAATGATGTCTAGTTCTTGATCATGTTTCATAAATAATGCCTAGTTATTGGGTACAGTTTCATAAATAATGTATAGTAATTGGTACAATTTCATTAATAGTGTCTCTTTCTTGATCCGATTTTATAAATAATGTCTAGTTATTGGTCAACTTTCATAAATAGTGCATATTTCTTGGTCATAATTCATAAATATTGTCTAGTTCTTACTCCAGTTTCATAATAGTGTATAGTCCAGTGTTCAAACTATACTTAATTCTTGTTTTCGTTTTATAAATAGTGTCTACTTATTGATCCAGTTTCATAAATGATGTCTACTTATTGGTCTAATTTCATTAATAGTGTCTACTTATTGGTGAAGTTTTATAAATAGTGTTTAATTCTTGATTCAGTTTCATAAGGTTTGAAACTTAGACCCTTATTGGTCAAGTTTTATAAATAGTGTTTAATTCTTAGTAATTATATTTAAAAAGCTGTTTTCAATTACCAAATTAAAATTTCCTCACTTTTTTCATATACCTACAATAATAAATGTAGATTTCCATCCAATTTCTTGAGCTTAGGTGTCATCTTCGAGAAAATTTTCCTTGTGTCCGTAACACAAATGATATACCACATGTTATTATATAAGTGTGGTGGAAAATTTTATTTTTTATGTTATTAATTTTTTAACACAAGATTTTCACAACTTGTATGGAGTGTACCATCCTCTGTTCTCGGCACATTGAAAAGTTTCTTATCATCATGACTACTATTAGAAAACTACACCATAAAAATAAAACAGGAGAATGTAATTCAATTCGAAGTTTTTTTTTTTAATTCTATGACCAAAAAAAACTATTAATGTAGCTGAATGATGGGAGAAAAGGTAGGAGAAAAAAAGTTGACTGGGGTGGGGGGGGGGGTTCGCGCCCAACGCTAGTTGGTTTGTTATTTTTTTTTGTTTTTTTTGGTCCTTTGTCCTTATTATTAAAATAAAGTTAGTAGATGATTTTTTTTTGAAACTCATTTTATTAGTTTTCCTTTAATATTAACCTGGAATTTTCAACCCCATCGATTTCCATGAACTATGAGAAATAAACTTGTCCAAACTATGAGAAATAATATTGTCCAAACTAATTGATAATGTTTTCATGTGTTAATATTGTTCCAGATTTCTAATTTCTACATATCAATTATTAAAACAAAAAATCATATCATGAACAAACATATATATATATATATATATTAACTAACACATGATCAAATCAAATAGTAAAAAAATCATCCATTATACATCTATTTCAATAGCATCCTGTATTATTAATTTGGGCTAAGATTAGAAAGCTTAGTTAAATTTAAAAATTAGGACATTACCAAAAATGAAAAATAGAAATTAAGAAATTCGGTGGTGGTGGACAGGAGAGAGGTGGATCCGTGGAGGGTTGGTAGGTTGTGGATGGGAGGAAAAAGGGAATTGGGAACAGGATGAAAAAGAGATTTGGGCTTTGGGCATTACTAGAAAAATGTCCGCTCTCAGTATAGGGTTTTCAAACTATAGTTGGCAACAACTATGAATAATATCTATAGCAAAATTCACTCAAAAGGCTGCAGAAATACAATCGTATTCTCAAATGCAGTAATTAGACAATCCACATTTTACTTGAGTAAATCCCACAAAACCACAAATTAATAGAGTCATCTCCAAATAATTGAAAAACCAAGAAATAGGTGAATCAATGCGATAAAATAAACAGTTCAGTTTGCATCAATATTCTATTAAGTTGACATCCATAATCAATATACACTCAAAATGGCGAATTCGGATGTATATGTTAACAAAAGTTGCAATGGCTCCAGTTCGCTTATATGTTTGAGCGTCAGTGAGGATTTTGACGATTTAGAAGATGCACCTCAAATTGATTGATGGGACAAAGTCTCTTACATTAACCGGCATGTTTATTTAACCTAAACCTTAATTGTTTTTCTTTTGGTTCTAAAAAAACTGTAGACATCGAAATTTCGGTAAATAAATGTTGACCGGTAAATCAAAGTGTCAACGCTCATGTATTACATAAATTTTACACGTAACGTGTGACTCAACGAAAATTGAAATGAGTTGGAAAAGTCATCAAATAGGACACGTGTCAACACCTGGCAGAAACGACTTATTTCATCTGGAATATTATATTCAAAATTAGGCCTTGGAAAATTCTATAAATACAAGCCCATTTCATTCATTTGGGAGGACGAATTCATATTACACCTTGAAGCTCTGAAGCTCTGAAACTCCGAAGCTCTCAAGCATCCAGGTTCCCGAAGAATCAAGAAAGCCTTCTTCGTTCTTCGTTCATCGTTCTTCCAAGATCAAGCCCCGACGGCCCTTGAAGAAAGTGTTCTTCGTTCATCGTTCTTCCAAGATCAAGCCCCAACGGCCATTTGGATCAACAATCATCCACCAATTCAAGATCAAGCCCAGACGGCCCTTGAAGAAAGTGTTCTTCGTTCTTCGTTCATCGTTCTTCCAAGATCAAGCCCCGACGGCCCTTGAAGAAAGTGTTCATCGTTCATCATCCGTTCATCCAAGATCAAGCCCCAACGGCCCTTTGGATCAACAACGTCGACAAATCCACACATCCAACCGTTCTTCAAGATCAAGCCCAAAAGCCCTTGAAGATCCGTTCATCACTGGTCTTCAAGATCAAGCCCAAAAGCCCTTGGAGATCCGTTCATCACTGTTCTTCAAAGATCAAGCCCAAAAGCCCATTTGAAGATCCGCTCAAATCCACCTTCAAGATCAAGTCAACGGCCCTTGAAGAACGTTCATCCTTAGATCAAGCCCAACGACCCTTTGGATCAATCACACATCCACAAATACACACCTTACGGAGATCGAATCAGAGGATCAAAATAGAGAGAGATTGTAACCCAAAATCATCAAATACAAATATTTATTTGTGCACGTTGTTCTTGTCTCTTTCGTTTCAGGAATTTTCCGTGTTCACAAAAACACATGAAAAAGATAAAGCTGATCATTCCAATTGTAATTGGGATAAAATATTCTTCACTTTTTTTTTTCCAAAGCTTTCCAATAAAGAAGAGACTGTTTGTATGGTTAGAGGTTTTTCATGCCAGCAAACGGTCTCCGATATTCCCAATGGTCAAAGAGTAGTATAAATGTAATGAAGATGGAGACTACCCCAGCTTGTCTCTGATTAAATGCATGTAGATACTGAATTTTGTCAAGTTTTTACCAGATTGACTTCAATCATGTGGTTTATTATTTCGTTGAGATCGATGGTGTCTGTTAAATTTAGGAAGATGAGATCAAACACCGTTCTGATTTTATGACAGATTTTCATTTTTAGGAATTAATTTGTGGAATAGAATGCACATTGTTGCCCTGCATTTGGTTTTGAACTGTGCTCTTATTTGTAGTATCTTATGCATAGATTGAGCGCTCGAGAAAAATTTAGGTCACTGATTCATGAAGTATGAAATGTTCTCTTGCATTAAAATCTGTTACTAAAGTCATGTTATGCGTGAACTCCTCATTAACTTTTGCGTGAACTACTAATTATGTGATTGCTCTGTTTTAATTTGTCAAAATATTATATCTTCCCTACCATATTAGATCCTTATTTTCAAAGTGAAGTTTCCCCTTCTATTAGTTTTAGTTCTTTGGATTTTACAAATATCAACAGCCTCTGGAAGTCGGTGTACTTAACTATCGCCATCTCTCACACAAGTGAACGCTTAATATTGCATCAGTTGAAGGTGTAAATGTATTGGTGGTCTCATCAATTTATCGATTAAATTGGTACCGCTGAGGATGTCAGATAGATCATGTTAGGGTCCAAGCTTTTAAGCTTTGACCGAGTTCCTCTATCTTGCATTTCAGAGAGTGGTCTACATATTTTCTAAGTAAATTCAGTGGTATAATGTAATGATGCAACTGCAACTGAAGAGATAACATCTGCAGACATGATTTCACAAAATCATAAAAGTCTTAAGAATTTGAACCGTACCGGAAAGTCAAAATATATATTTTTGGGTGGCAGTATTGTTTTCCAGGGATGTGGCTATCTGACTTGACAAGGAATCGATATGAGGTCAGGGAGAAGAAATGTGTGAAGAAGGTAATATACTGCTCTTTCCTGGTGTTTTTCTCTTTTGTCTTTTTCCTCAGTTTTTTATAAATTTTAAATTTCCACACACACCTTCATTAATATGGAAAAGGGAATACATTTTTGCTAGAGAACAAGTTCCAACTAGATTTGAGGTCAGGTGTTCTATGAAACGGGTTCAATGCTACCGTTGATTTTCAGTTAAAAAATGTATGTGAATAAAAAATGTACACATGATAATGTGTTATTAAACTGTAACTTCAACGATAGACACAATTCATGTAAGGTATTCGTATATAATTCACATTGCTCAAAAGTTTTCGACTTATTGTCATTCACTTTTTGTTTTCTTGGTGGAGGAAATAATTAGGTGCTTAAAGTGGAGAATAATAATATTTAACATTGTCTTTTCATACCAACATTAATAATATTATTTCTTATGGTGGTGACAAGTGAAAAACAGCCTGTATTTGATTTATTTATGGAAGTGTATTTTGACATTCCATTTTTTTTTAGTGTTAATGACATGTTATTCCTCTTTGGCTTTTTAGTTAAACTGATCTCTGAAATTATTATAACTTTTTATTTTAATCTTTGAGATTTAAAACCGATACAAGTGGTATTTGAGATTGTCTACTGTCAATTATTATGGTATTTTAGTAAAAAAAATCTTTGTTAAATTAAAGAAACTATCAGTTTAAGAGGAAGAGTTGATTTTTACAATGGTCTCTGAAATTATTATAACTCCTAATTTTAATCTTTGAGATTTAAAACCGATAAAAGTGGTATTTGAGATTGTCCATCTTTAATTATTTTGGTATTTTAGTAAAAAAATCTTTCGTAAATTAAAGAAACTACCAGTTCAAGAGGAAGAGTTGATTTGACAAAAATATCCTCAATTTAACCAAGATTCTTCATGGAACAGTGGGCAATCTTAGGACGATTTATATTTTAAATATCAGGGATGAGAGTAAGGAGTTATGTCAATCTTATAAACAATTTTGGATTAAAAAAGAACCTTCCTCTTTTAATTCCTAAAATACAATGCAGGAGCATGACTAGTTTTGATTTGTTTGTAACACCTAATAACTCCAAATTTTCTTTTATCTGTTTTATGCCAAGTATACAAAATTTAATATAACAAAGAAGTGGAATTGAAATCACTTGACACGAATATTCCACTAGTAAATTAAATTACATAATTAATGCATTGAAATCACAAATTCTACTATTTCATCTTAAAAGTATGAATTATGTAGTTTAATTTATTATTGTAATACGCATAACCCAGTGTTTGTGTGTTATGTATATGTTTCTTCTCTGGCATATCCCAGAGTCGTACAACTTCACATTTGGGTGATGGGATCTGCCATATTTCTTCACTGGCGTAACCCAGTATCGTACAGCTTCACCTTCAGGTTATGGTTATACTTTCAGGCGACTATGATACCCTAAGTTGAGTACTTTATTATTTTAAATTAGATAATTTTCAAAACTCCCAACAATAGATAATCATAGCCAAAAACCTTCTTATTTCTTTAAATTAGATAACCATAGCCAAAAACCTTCTTATTTCTTTAAATCAAATTTCTTTTATCGGTTCATATAAAATAAGGTCTATATATTTGAGAGTAAGATCCAGTTATGTTGAAAGAAATATCTTATGATATTTTTGAACTAGTCATAACCTTAATTTTTTACTTGAATATGTATTAAATCCCTTTTATTACCAAAGCTTGTAAATAAGCTCTATTTTTATAACATAATCATCTCAATATTAAATTTTTCATCTAGATTTTAAAGCTCTAACTTCAACAAAAATGCCAGAATTGTTTTGGCCTATATTTAACTAAATTTTAAGGTGGAAAGTTTATATGAGTTGAAGAACGACAGTACTTAAGTCGACAAGATCATAAGCTCTTGCAGCGTCTCCTCCGTTTTAGAACCACCTGCAGTCCAAATTAACAAAGATTCAATGCCAAATCAAAGCAAATCATTGATAATTTAAATAAAACCCCCTAATTATTGTTGTAGAGAGAATTGATATCAAGATAAACTACATTATTTGATTCGAATTGAATCCAAAACAGCAAAAAGAAAACGAACAGACCAAAATTAAACTCCGCATATCTCTTCCTCTCCCTCTATCTTCCTCTCTCGTCTGCAACAACACTCCCTCAATGGCTCAATCCCATCCAACGAAGCAGACAACATGCCTCCCAAACTCCAAACGTGCAATGACAAAACTACCCCCATAATCTTCACCCTTGCCCGTCCCGTCTCAAATCTAAACGGGCAAGAGTAATTTTACTTGTTTCAAGACTGCGCCGTTTTGGTCCAGCCCTCTAGGCCTCTGTCTGGCCCTATGAATGCAAAAGCCGAACCTGGCAAATCCATCACAAAGCAAAAATTTGGCCTGCAAATCCGTAACAAAGCAAAATTTTGGGTAGAACAGCAACTTGGTAAATAAATCAAAATCAAAGTATTTTTACTGTAGCTTATGTATAGTGTCAATTTCCTCCTCAACTTTAGACTATAGTGACTAGCAAAGAGTGTACGAGCGATGTTGCGGGATTGAAAATTGTATAAATTTTTTATGTACAATACTATTTACGTACAAATGATAATACTTGAGTGTAAGTACACGGTATTCACTCTTCTCACATTAGGTGCCTTTTCTTCTTTCTTGTCTATGTAATCTTCTCTACCATATTGTTCAAACATAAATTTGTCATGTTCAATAAAAAATCAGATATACAAAAGTATTTACACAATCCCATATTTATGAAACTTACAATCGAAAGCCTAAGCTGCAAGATTTTCCAATTACAAACTCAATCATAATACAACGAATGAAATTATATGCATAGTATTACAGACATAATTTTAATCTTCTACTAATTTGATGAAATATGGAAATGTGCAAACAACATATAACCAATCATCTTGACAATAAATTCTTCAAAACACAACTTTTATGGCCCGCCAAACTGTGAAATAAAAAATAATAATAACTCATGACAAAAGATTTACAAAACACAGGAAAAGTAAAAACATTGGTAACTAATTAGACATGAAAATGCAGAATAAGCCAATTAAACCATCTAAAACAGAAAACTAATACAACAATAGTAGTATTAAGACTCATATCGTCGTAGTAGTACTCTTTGACCATATTAAAACTCATATCGAAAAATATGAAATTTGCATACCCATTTGACCATATTAGGACTCATATCGTCGCAGTGATACTCTATGACAACAAATGGGAAAAATTAGAGGCCATGGGTATTCCTTAAATCCCATCATGTTATCAATTTCCAAACTTTTTGGGCATTCCGGGAAATCACACAGACTATCTACCCTACACTATGTACAATTCCATGTTGAATAAGACACATCAAAAGTAACCAAAATCATGCACCTTAACTTCAGGAGAGATTTACCAAAAAAAATAATAATAATAACTTCATGAGAGATTTTTCAGTGTGATCGGAATACAGGATGGTACATCATGTGTCATTATATAAATGGTAAGATATTTGTGTTAAAAAAATTAATAACTAAAAAAAAAAATATTTCCAGCATTTATATAAAAACATATGGCATATCACCCGTATTCCGATCACAATGAAAATTTTCTCTAACTTCAGGTGCTTGTATCATTAGTATTTGTCATCATTGTAGTTATTTTACTAACATAATTATCATCACCCCAAGTAATATCAAATGATAGCATTTACTCAATTTTATATTGAAGAAATCGCCAATTCAAGACGAGGGGTTCATTTAACAATATTACTCTTAATTTAACAAAGATTTTCTCATGGAACGGTGAACAACATAAGGACCATTTTTATCGATTTTAAATATCAAGGATGAAAGTGATGAGTTATATCAATCTCATTGACCATTTTAAATAAAAACTTTCTCTTTTAATTCCAAATCTCTGTGCAATTTTGTTAAAGAGTAAATGTATTAAATAAATGCATGAGCATGACTAGTTCTCAAATTTTGATTTGTTTGTAATGCCTAATGGCTCCAAATTTTCTTTTATTTGATTGATGCGTACAAAATTTAATATGACAAATAAATAGATAAAATAGTAAACGTTACATAATTTTGGGTCGACCTTTGTGGTGATTGTTCTTCAATTTTAATTTTAATTTTTGGGTTTAATTAAAAACAAAAAATTTTAATTTTAATATATTTATTTGTTGGCAGTATTGTTTTCCAGGGATGTGGCTATCTGACTTGACAAGGAATCGATATGAGGTTAGGGAGAAGAAATGTGTGAAGAAGGTAAGGCCATCTTTAACCGAAAGGTCCATAGTGACACACCCCGACTCAAAATGTCCACTAGGACTCTGCATCGAGCTGTGCTGGCCGACACTTAGAAGGTGACAAAACCATAAAGTGTGATGATGTGGAAATATTGTGAATAAATTTAAACCTAAAAGTGCCTAAATACCAGAGTGCACTGGTGAGTGGGAATGAACCCACTTCACACGTGATGTTAGAGTATAAGCAAGTACAGAAGAGTGAATTAAGAATTGTACCCTTGAATAATCTCCAATACTAAGAATCGCCACGATTCCTTGACGATAAGAAAACTCAGCTAAGAAGACCTGGAGGGTGAAGACAAGACAAATGTGAGTGGCCCAGGAAATAAAATTTTAATAGAAACCATATAAATTTCTATAACCCCTTTCTACAACACCTGTATAATTTCCAGACTTAGAATATAAAAATATACATCTACATATATATATATATATATATATATATCAATTCAAATCATGCTTCACATATTTATAATCATATGCTAACTCATCGCATATTCATCACGTCTGCTAGCTCATCACGTATTCACCACATATGCTAGCTCATCACATATATTCATTATACATATGCTAGGATTTCATCACATATCTCATCATAAATATATATGCTAGCATCTCATCATATATCATCACATATATGCTAGCATCTCATCACATATCATCACATATATGCTAGCATCTAAGTCAGAGTCACCATAATTGACCTATACGACACTACACTGCACACAAGTCGGAACCACTAAAAAGGTTTGTACGACAAGACGGGGTATAATATAGTTATGCTCAATGCTACGCACTTAAGATAGTCATGCGATAAATCGCTAGTCACCTACGAGTCGGAACCATCTATGGTGGTCTGTATGACAAGACTGTGCACCTAAATTGGATCCAATGTGAGCATAAGGTGCGGGAGGTGACATTATAAATAGGCATGTACCATATCTCTAGCTAATCACAATCACCCGGGGTGCAGGTTTAGGAGCTTAAATGCACCTAATATAATATGTACAACTCATAGGCAACCTGTACGACAATGTCGAAGTTGCCTACTATTGCAACTTGTACGATTTAGTGTCAGAGTTGCTAAACACGTAATTATAGTCATATCATATCCCCATCAATTCAACTAATACCGCATACTTACTTGAGCTTACCTAAACTTACCTGAACTTACCTGAACTTACATGTGTGTCCTGTATTCACCTTTGCACTTCAGAGCATTCACAGCACCACAATTATATATATATATATATATATATGCAAACAATTCAACTCATCGTTTATGCATTATTCAATAGACATGGCATTTTTAAAGCATAAATCATATAATTGCATTTTCTGGGAAAAACATCAAGTGTATACGTATATACTTAAAACCAAAAGCCCACACATATTGCTCAATTCCTTAAACAAGGCTATGATCTCGATTATTTAATCTCATTTCTTATATGGCTGCATCTAACGTCTCGTTAGACTGCCTACGTACCCTAAACAGGGATCAAGCTATTCGTAGTTTGCAATCATTTATATTAATACGCATATGGATAGATCATGATGAAATCTAACTCAACCATCTCCTAGTATTTTATAATATATGTCATGGCATAAGTTTCTCAGTTTTATTTAAAAAGCATTTATAAAATTATCAATCATAAAACATATGATGAGCAAGGAAAGATCCACTCACATGAAGTCCACATTATGATTCTTTAGCACACACATCGAGGCGTCCCGAACGGTTGGTGCATGTGGCCAAGTCCAATTTGGCCTAGAAAAGCTTCAATTTCATCAAAACCCGTCGAAAACCCTAGTTTTGGGTGTCCTCAATTCGGCTCCATAGCAACTTCGACGCCTCAATCATTGCCTGAGCTTTGTTCCTGGGTTTTAGAGGAGTATTTTGGTGGTGAAGATCGAATGTATTTCATTCGAAATTGAGTGGATTGTCATCAAAAGCTCCACAACACCCTTGTCGCCATAACTCGTGAAATAACTTCACTTACTTCGAATTTTTGGGTGATTAACTAAGGAGGGAATGTGTGATAATGTTTGCAGGTGGTGGGAGGTTGTAAAACACCGAAAATTTGACAGAAAGCCCATCGGAAATTGATAACAAGGGTGCGAGTCGTAACCGGGTCAAAAGAAACCTGACCCGTTCCTCACCTTTTCTCCTCCCTCTTTTCCCTCCTTTCCTTCCCTTCTGATTGGGCAGTTTCTTCCTCTCCCCTTTCCTGATTTGTCCACCCTCTCTTCCTCTTCTTCCTGATTAGGCAGTAGCCCTTCCCTCTTTCTTTTTCTGTTTCTTTTTCTTTTTTTCCCCTCATCTTCTTCCTCTTTAAATAATTAATTACTAAATAATATCAACATTATAAAATATATAAAAATATAATTAGTGACTGAAACAAAACTATTTCCCGAGTTTACAGTTCCGTAATGTCGCATACTTCAGGAAAACGCTAAAGGATTAATTCATACACCTCATTATACACTGATCAACGAAAGTCAATACCTTCGCTTCTAAGGGCATTTTTGTAAAATCACGCTTTTAAAATTAATAGAAATGTAAAATTTGGGACGGGTTGTCACACAGAGGGCCAAATGGCCGAAAATAGCCCAAAAACTATCTCCAACAAAGGGCTAGGCCAAATGGCTCATGGGCCCCACTGGACAAAAAAGGGCCAAAGGGCCAATCGGCTGGCCCAAAGCAGCCAACCCCGGGCCGGGCCAGAATTTTCATTATTCATGTCGGTTATATCTGAAAGCATTGTACTTATTCTTGTCGGTTATATCCGACATAAATGGTAGGCCAAAATTTCAAATACAACGGCTAGTTATCGTTGGATTCATTTTTTTTATGAATTTAATTTGTAGTTTTTAAATTTAAGTTGTAGTTTTTAAATTTAAGTTGTTGTACTTTTTAAATTTAAGTTGTTATGTACTTTTTAAATTTAAGTTGTTATAATTTTTAAATTTAAATAATAAATTATGTTTGGCCCTATGGCCCTCAGTTGGAGATAGTTTTTTGTGACAGGGCTAAAACAAGCCCTATGCCTCTTTGGCCCTCGATTGGAGATGGAGGCAAATATGACTATGTATTAAAATATTAATATCTTGGAAGGCCAGAGAGCTAAAACGAGCCATTTGGCCAATCTTCGGTTGGAGATGGCCTGGTCCAAAGGGCCGAAAATAGCACGAAAACCATCTCCAACCGAAGGCTAGGACAAATGTTAGATCCCACATCGCCTAGGGGAGTGGATCATCTATGCCTTAAATGTACATGCCCACCTCTTTATATCACGAGACTTTTTGAGAGCTCACTGACTTTGGGTTCCATAGGGACTCCGAAGTTAAGTGAGATCGCGCGAGGTCAATCCCATGATGGGTAACCCACTGGGAAGTTCTTGTGTGAGTTCCCAGAAACAAAATTGTGAGGACGTGGTCGGGGCCCAAAACGGACAATATCGTGCTACAGCGGAGGCGGGGCCCAAGATGTGGTGGAGCCCGGGTCGGGATGTGTCAATTTAGTAGCAGAGCCAATCCTTGGCCGGAAGTGTGCCGACGAGGAAGTCGGGCCTTTAAGGGGGGTGGATTGTTAGATCCCACATCATCCAGGGGAGTGGATCATTTATGCCTTAAATGTACATGCTCACATCCATATAGCACGAGGCCTTTTGGGAGCTCATTGGCTTCAGATTCCATAGGAACTCCGAAGTTAAGCGAGATCGCACGAGAGCAATCCCAGTATGGGTGACCCACTGGGAAGTTCTCGTGTGAGTTCCCAGAAACAAAACCGTGATGGCGTGGTCGGGGTCCAAAGCGGACAATATCGTGCTACGGCAGAGATGAGGCCCGGGATGTGGTGAAGTTCGGGTCGGGATGTGATAACAAAGGGCTCGTGGGCCCCACTGGATAAAAAAAGGCCAAAGGGCCAACCGGTTGGCCCAAAGTAGCCAGCCCCGGGTTGGGCCAGAATTTTCATTATTCATGGCGGTTATATCCGACATCATTGTATTTATTCCTGTCAGATATATCCGACAGGAATGGTAGAACAAAATTTCAAATACAACCGCTAATTACCGTTGGATTCAATTTTTTTTTGGACCAAATTTTTTTTTTTTATGAATTTAATTTGTAGTTTTTAAATTTAAGTTGTAGTTTTTAAATATAAGTTGTAGTTTTAAAATTTAAGTTGTTGTTGTTTTTAAATTTAAGTTGTTATAATTTTAAAATTTATATAATAAATTATGTTTGGCCCTATGACCCTTTGGCCCTCGGTTGGAGACAGTTTTTTGTGACAAGGCTAAAACAAGCCCTATGGCCCTTTGACCCTCGGTTGGAGATGGAGGCAAATATGACCATGTATTGTTCATTAAAATATTAATTTCTTGGAGGGCCAGAGGGCTAAAACGACCCCTCTGGCCAGCCTTCGGTTGGAGATGGCCTAATATGCTGCTCTTTCCTGCTGTTTTCCTCTCTTTGTCTTTTTCCTTAGTTATTATTATTATTATTATTTTATAAATTTTAAATTTCCACACACACCTTCATTAATATTGAAAAGGAAATATATTTTTACTAGAGAACAAGATCCAACTAGATTTGAGGTCAGGTGTTATATGAAATGGATTCAATGCTACCACTGAGTTTCAGTTCAAAAATGTATTGATATGTGAAGAAAAAACTTACACATGATAATCCATTATTGGACTGTAAGTTCACGTGACGGCAAACACGATCCATAATCATTCCTTTATAATTAACATGCTCAAAACATGGTGATAAATTGTCATTCAGAGCAGTTCCAACGTGGTGGAGGCCTCCTAAGGCTATCCATTATGCTATCCATTATGCTATCCATTATGCTATCCACCCAGTAAACAGTAACCGTCTTAATGAACAGTAATCGCCTTTTGCATCTCCGCCCCTACACTTGAATAGCCCTGGCAATAGGCAATAAAATAATAGTATCTGTTTATTTATAAAATAATACAAAATATTTTACTTTCTTCATTTTCCCTGAAAATATTTTACTTTCTTTCAATCTTTGCATCCCCACAAAAATCCCATTTATGGGTTTTCTTTCATATTCACTTAATTCCCCCATCGAGCTCTCAGAGCTCTTAGTCATCTGTTTCCCGTAAAAAAACCCATATCTTTTAACCCGAGCTTCATCTCCAGTCAAACCATCTCCTTCTCATCGTCAAGATCCATCTCCAAGCTCTATTCCCCACCTCCTCGCCCTCCAAGCCCCTCTCCTCCCCTCATTCTCCCCAACTACCGCTGCCGCAACTCGCCGGGTCAAATCAGTCTCTGACTCAACTGACCCAGTCCCAAACCCTTTACGAGATGATGTCCGAGAACCAGAATCGAGACTCCAGGCTCCTCCCGGACTGGAAAATCCATGAGAAAATCCTTGCATCTTCACCCTAACGTCAGCATGCATCAACTCCACCTTGGGCTCTAGGGCTGACAACTCCTGCCGAGCCTCTCCATCGGGGCCGCTCGAGCTCCATCGCCAGCACACGCTGGACCTCCCCACTCGGGCTCTTTGGCCCTGTTCCGCAGCCTGTCCCTCGAGCACGAGCTCCCACTAGAGCTGCTTTCAGTAGAACGAATAATTAGGTGCTTAAAGTGGAGAATAATAATAATAATATTTAATGTTGTCTTTTCATGCCAACAATAATAATATTTCATATAGTGGTGAAAAGTGAAACACAGCCAGTATTTAATTTATTTATGGAAGTGTATTTTGACATTCCATTTTTTAGTGTCAATTACATGTGTTTTCTCTGGTTTTTTTTTATAACTAAAATGGCCTCTAAGATTGTCGTAAGTCTTCATTTTCTTTTATGAGATTCAAAACCGATAGAAGTTGTCACGCCCCGGCCTCGAATTATTTATTTTCGGGGATTTAGTTTGTTGACAGGCCCAAATTAAAACTCTTGTATATTTAGCTGCCAATACTCTCGATTCTTTAATTTAGTTCCTTAATTCCACGAGTCCTATAATTTAAAATCTCTTACCAAAACATAATAATTATACTTTCAATTAGTAACCTTTACTTCTTCTAGATCAATCTTTCAATCTAAGAATTTTCTCAACTAAAATGTAATTCTCAATCTTTTAAGGTTGCATCTAACACTGTTAGACTACTTACATACCTTGGAACGAGATCAAGCCCTTCGTAGTTCACAATTCAAGTTCAATTAAATTTCGACATTTCTACAAATGACTAACAATCACCCTCTAGCTTTAAACAAGTGTATTACACCAAGTGCTTATTAAATTTGGTTTCAGAACATCAAAATTAGCTTAAAAATACAGCGTCGGCTCACTGGCCACGCGTTGCCGCACGTGCCGCCACCCCGAATTGCCAGAAAATATCAACTATTTTAAAAAATTACCAAATTTTACAGGAATATAGAACTCAGTGAGTGGAGCAAGTTTCATACATGCGACCAAGTCCCATTTGGCTGGGAAACACCTCAAATTGGCCATGAACTGTCGAAAACCCTTGTTTTTTGGGGTTCTTAATTCAACTCTAAAACAACTCCGATGCCCCAACCAATGCATAGGCTTTGTTCTAGGCCTTAAGGGAAGTTTAATGGTGGTAGTAATTGGATGGAAACATTTCAAAATTTGGGGAAACTCAAGCAAGAGCCGCTACACCCACGGTGCGATTTTCCTTCCAAGGCCAAATATCTTATTTTTTGGGTGTAATAGGAAGAGGGAACGATTTGGTTTGAAGTAAGGATTAATTTGGCACCCTTCCCGTCATCAACGATGGCCGGAATTGGAAGATTCGGCCGGGTCGGGTCATGAATACAACCGGGTCGAAGGGTTCCCTCCTTCTCCCCTCTCTCATTTCCTCTCCTTGTTCTCTCCCCCCATTGCCCCCCGGTGATTCCTTCATTCTCCTCTCCTTTCTATTCTTTTATTTTAATCACAACCGTCCATCATTTATTTTTTCCTTTCATCACAGCCACACACGTGGCACAACTCATTGCTCCAGATTTTCTGGAGCCTTCTAAATGGAAATAAAATTACCAGAATATCCCTGACTTTAAACGTTAATAACTTCTTCGTTATAACTCCGTTTCACGAACGGTTTGAGCCTACGCGTTCGTGAGACCGAGTTCTATTCAAAAATATAAATTGTGACTTCGAGGGGTCTACGAATTTTAAATAATTAATTCTCAAACTTCAAACTTCATAACCAGTTTACTTTAAAACTAAACTCAAATGAATTAATATGATTTCTCCAAAAATGACATAAATCTCAGTAATACAAATCCGTAAATTATAATAATTTTCTGGAAACAAAACTTTAAAAGTTATCGATTAAATTTTTCATAACCATAAATCGATTTATTTTCGATTTTCCCCCATATTCATAATTGTGAATATATAATTCATATATTTAAATTTTCAGAGTATTACAGAAGTGATCCTTAAGATTTTCCATCGCAAATTATTTTGGTCTTTTAGTGAAAAATCTTTGTTAAATTGAAGAAACCACCAGTTTAAGAGAAGTGATTAATTTGACAAAAATACACTCAATTTAACAAAGATATCTCATGGAACGGTGGAGAACCAATTCTATCGATTTTAAATATCAATGATGAAAGTAAGGGAATTATGTCAATTCTTAAGCCAAAAGACTTCCTCTTTTAATTTTAAATCTTTAAATGGTAAATGTATTAAATAAAAAGATAAAATAGTAAACGTCACATAATATTTTGGTCGACCTTTGTGCTTGCATATGCTGCAAAAGCGAAGGGGACTCAAGGGAATGGACAGCCTCGACGGTGATTCCGAGTAGCCACCTTATTATTTAATTCCCGAAAATTGTATAATTATTCAAAAAAATTATAGAAAAGAGAAGAAAAAAATGTGTGAGACTTGAGAGCCCCCAAGTCTCAGAAAATCAAACACTGTTACCGGGGTGTGAGGCCCCACTCACCTCCTTTTCCTAGTCCACTGCCCTTGCTTTGTAAGACACAGTGTTCCTGCCGTCGATGTCGATGATGATGTTTTGTCATTTTGATGATCAACGGCGGAGATGTTCTTGGGCAAGCAGGGGTAGTTGTGAGATTTTGGGCTTTGGGGTGGGGGCATTTTGGGTCAACAGAGGTCACCAATTGAGAAAGTGAGAAGTAAGCGTATGCACACGGGCTAATTAAAGGGCAGCTTTCAGCCTTATGACTCGGTCTGAGTCGTTCTACTCTGGACGCCATCCAACTCCGGCGATTAGATAAAATTAATATTAACTAGAATTTTCTTTTTCTTTCTCAATGGTGTTTTTTATTGTTATTTTATTTAAATTTATTGCTTTCTGGCATCGATTAATTATTGTTGGCTACAAATATCTTTGGCTCTTTTTTCACTTTTCTCTTTGTTACTAATTCCTCATAAAACAGAAAATTTTACTATGCTTTGATGTATGTATTGCACGCCATCAGTAAACCATTGTGCTGAAGAGAATTAGAACATACTAAAAACAATGTGCGGACTTTTGATGTAAATGTTTTTAGAACCAATATATAATAAAAATGTAAATCCTGAAAAAGTACTTCAAGTACTTCATACCAATTGATGCTTCTTGCAGAAAGTGTTTTTGAACTCAAAATCATTTTCTTTAAAAGTGTTTTCAGTCATTTTAAAAATACTTTTAAATGAGTGATGCTGCTCTTGCACATCAAAACATAAAAAGCAAAGGTATTTCTCAACAGTTCACTCGTGAAAAACGGTGTGGGAAAGAGAATTAGCCCCAAGTCTAGTCAAACGGAGTGGAATTTGCTAACTTGTAGAATGGGCTAAGGACTTGGATTTTTTGATCCCATCGATTTCCTAAAGCTTCAGCTTCTTACCAGAAGTATGTCTTACACGCCATGAGTAAAAATTGTGCGGAAGAGAATTAGAGCATACTAAAAAAAATGTGCGGACTTTTGATGAAAATATTTTTATAACTAATTCTTAATAAAAATGCAAAGTGAATTTTGAAAAAATACTTCAAGTGTTTTTTACCAGAAGTACATAACTGGTGCTTTTTTCAGGAAGCACTTTAAGTGCTTTTGGAACTTAAAATCATTTTCTCTAAAAGTGTTTTTCAATCATTTTAGAAACGTTTCCAAACGAGTGATGCTTTTACTGCACACCAAAACACGAAAAGCAAAGGTTGAGATTTAACTAAATTTCGTTTGGTCAAATCTCAACAATTCATTTGTGAAAAATGGTGTAGGAAAGAGAATTAGAAGTGCTTTTGGAATTTAAAATCATTTTCTCTAAAAGTGTTTTTCAATCATTTTAAAAACGTTTCCAAGCGAGTGATGCTTTTACTGCACACCAAAACACGAAAAGCAAAGGTTAAGATTTAACTAAATTTCGTTTGGTCAAATCTCAACAATTCATTCGTGAAAAATGGTGTGGAAAAGAGAATTAGACACAAGTCTAGTCAACCTGAGAGGACTTTGCTAACTTGTAGAATGGGCTGAGGACCTAGAATTTTCGACCTCATCGATTTCCTAGCAAGCTTCAACTTCGAAAAAAATGGATAGGTTCCATGCTTGCTTATTCAGCCCTACTTTTCACCTCAACATTTTGCTCTTTCTCGTTTGATCAAATTTCAACTACTACAAACAAGGTCTATTTTAAAAGTTACAATGAATTTAACCGTTTGATCAAATTTCAATAGTTCGAATCCCTGAACTTGATGAATTAAAAGGAAGGAATCTGAAAATGATCCCTTTCCAATAGAAGATTTTGATCTCAAGGGATTATGATTTCTTTCCAACACTTTCGCAGCTGTTTCCGGGTAGTTTGTTTTTTGCGTGGGACCGGTCCAACGTCTAGAACCCGAAACAAAACACTATAAGTCATGAGAAAGGAAAGTCCAGGCTCACACTGGTTGGGTCTTTTCATAGGCCGAGGTAGGTAATGTTAAATATCCTACATCGGCAAGAGCAAGAAAAAAAGAAGAGTAAATATCTTAATGTTACTTTAACTAATATCAAGGTCTTTTATGATGAAATCTTACATCTAATAAGTTGACGACAATATCGATATTGTTGGAAGTGAACATTTGATCTGTTTATTTGATAATTTAACATGATATTAAAGTCAAACAACAGACCCGTACCCCACGCGATGGGTGGAGGTTTCCTGGCCCCGCTCGATGATGGCGTGTCCCTTGGCCTGCCTACCCACACATAATTGTTTATGTAATACAATCAATAATCATAACTCCAAAAGTCAAGAAATTGTAAACAATTCGACTACATTTGACGGGATACGGACTTGCTTTGGCAACCGAAGTCATGAAAAATGTGCTGAGGATTTGGATGATCTGTGCACCATTGACTTCAATATTTGTCTTTGAGCTGATTGCTGCCTCCCTACAATTTCACTTTGCATGCTTTCAGTAACCATCGGCAGCAAAGAAATCTTCGTACAATGGATAGCTGCTATCCAAATTTCAATGTTGTTTACTATTTTCTCTTTCTGTTTACGGTCACTTCCTACATGCGGATGGGTGACGGACTTCCAAGCGGTGGGGACTCATGCATTGAAGAAGAGAGAGGAGCACTGCTCAGCTTCAAACTAAATGTTACTGATCCTTCGGGAAGGCTTTCTTCTTGGGTAGGACGCGACTGCTGTCAATGGAAAGGAATTTTGTGCAACAACCGCACGGGTCATGTTGCAAAGGTGGACCTTCGGAATACTTATCCATCTCCAGTATGGTCTGATCCCGATCACTACGACAAGTTGGCTTATGAACGCTCTTTATTGTCGGGTAAGATAAATCCTTCTTTGCTTAGCTTGAAGCATTTAAATTACCTAGATTTGAGCTGGAACAGTTTCGAACTCCCTAAGTTCAATGGTCTGCTTGACAATTTGAGGTATCTCAACCTCTCCTTTGCTTTATCATCGGGAGCTGAGATTCCAGAGTTTATTGGAAACTTGTCGTCTTTGGAAACACTCGATCTTTCGTATAATTATTTCGAAGAGAATCCAATTCCTAAGTCTTTTGGCCAGCTTAAGAGTTTGAAATATCTTGATATCTTCTTCTCACGTTTTGGGGGAGAAATTCCCCCTAACCTTGGAAACCTGTCAAACCTGAACCATCTTGACCTCGGGTGGAATTACTTGGAAATATCTTCCGAAGGCTTGAATTGGCTTCCTCGCCTCTCTTCCTTAACATACCTCAATCTCGACTTTGTCAATCTTCGCAGCACGGGAGCAAGTTGGCTATATGCAGTTAACATGCTTCCTTCGCTGTTAGAGTTGCATTTGTCTGGTTGTAAAATTGAAAGAATTCCACTCTCAATCCAAAAGGTAAATATAACTTCACTTTTGGTACTTGATATCAGAATGAATTCTATCATTTCTCCACTACCTAGCTGGTTTTCTAATCTTACTAGTCTTCGAAAACTCAATCTGAGTGAAAATGAAAATGATTATGGAAACTATTTCACTGGTCCGATTCCTCGTGAGTTTGCAAGGCTCGAATATCTGGAAGGCCTTGATTTTTCTGGTAATGGACTCGAAGGTCATATTCCCAAACTAAACTTTTGCAAGCTAAAGACCTTAAACTTTCAAGGAAACAAATTTGGTGGGGGAATTCAAGGGCTTTTGAGTGGTTTCTCAAACTGTACAGATGGTGTATTGGAATCACTGGATTTGTCCTCTAATAAGCTGGAAGATGAGTTGCCTGACTCCCTTGGGATGCTACACAACTTGCAATATGTCAACCTTGAGTTCAACAATTTTTCGGGTAAAATCCCGGAATCTATTGGAAAGTTGTCATCCTTGAAAACTCTAAACCTCAGTTACAACAATATGATTGGACCGATTCCGGATACTTTGGGACAATTGTCTGAGCTAGTTCACCTAGATTTGTACGGGAATTCATGGGAAGGCACTTTAACAGAATCTCATTTCGCAAATCTCACAAGATTACAATCTATTGATGTGTCTACATATCGACCTATGTCCCTCAATGTCAGTCTGACTTATGAGTGGATTCCTCCTTTCAAGCTCTACACAGTTGGCATTACAAATTGCAGTGTTGGTCCTAATTTTCCTGCATGGCTTCAGTTGCAAACTGAACTTTCTGATGTCATCCTTCGTAGCACTGGAATCTCGGGTACCATACCAGAAGAGTGGTTGTTGAAGGTATCATTGCAGCTCAAATATTTGGATTTATCATACAATCATATCAAAGGAAGGCTTCCACTCCAACTGAAATGTCCAAATCTGTATCATATAGATTTGAGCTATAATAAATTCGATGGTCCACTCCCACTTCTGTCCGCCAATCTTACTGTCTTTAATCTTGAAAGCAATTCATTTTCAGGGCCAATTCCTTCGAACATTGACCAATTGATGCCGACATTGAAAGGATTGTATCTTTCTGATAATCAGTTGGAAGGCACAATTCCACCATCCATTTGCAACTTGCAAAGATTGTCAATCCTTTCTCTGAGAAATAATCTTTTATTCGGAGAATTTCCCCAAGAATGGAGTGTGTGGCCCCGAATAGATATTGTCGACGTTGGATACAACAATCTCTCAGGTAATATGCCAAGTTCGATGGGTGTCCCAAGCTCACTTCATGTATTAAAGATGAATGATAACAATCTTGGGGGCACAATTCCTTCTTCTATATGGCGAAACTGCACGTCTTTGAGGAGTCTCGATCTTGGAGGCAACAAATTTACAGGAAACATGACTTTAAGGATAGGATCAAATGCGCCCGGGTTGTTTTTCGTACGATTGCGATCCAACTTATTAAGCGGACATATCTCCGACCAGTTGTGCAATCTTCCATTCCTTGACATCCTAGACCTTAGTCACAACAACTTCTCAGGGCCCATTCCCAAGTGTTTGAAGAATATGACGTCTTTGGTGGAAGGTTTTTCCAATGCCACTGACTATGAAAGCTATATTGAGCAAGCCAGATTGACGTTGAAGGGAAGAGAACTCGTATATAACAAAACTCTGTTCTTGGTGAAAAGCATCGACCTTTCATCGAATAATTTAGAAGGTGAAATCCCTGAAGAAATAACAAGCCTCATTGCGTTAGGTACCTTAAACTTGTCAAGAAATCAACTGAGGGGAAACATTCCTTTCAAGATCGGAAACCTGCGTTGGTTGGAAACTCTTGATCTCTCACACAATCACCTTTCAGGACAGATTCCTCAAAGTTTGTCTTCTTTAACCTCCTTATCTCACTTGAACTTGTCTTATAACAACTTGGCTGGAAAGATTCCTTCTGGGAACCAACTCCAGACACTCGAAGATCCCTCCATTTACAAGGGCAACCTTTTACTGTGTGGAGTTCCTCTTTCAACTAAGTGCCCAGGAGATGAGACTTTTACTGCTACAGATGAGAAAGACAGCAACGAAGATGGAAATGATAAGTTGTGGTTCTATGTCAGCATGGTGCTGGGTTTCACCGTAGGCTTTTGGGGTGTTTGTGGTACATTGCTTGTGAAGAAGTCATGGAGGTATGCTTATTTTCGATTGTTCGATGACATCAAAGATAAGGTAATGCTAGCAATTGCAGTCAAAGTGGCTCATTTTCAAAGGAAACTTTGATTCGAGAAGAAATCTCTCAAGATTAAAATATGACAAGCCAAGTGCTAACTACCAAGTTCATGTACTACGTATTTAGTTTATCTATGACTATCATGTATGTGTAATGTACTGCAAGCTACTAAATAAATCATGTTTTTCAATATTTTCCTGAAATTTCCAATTAGTATTCGAATACAAGTTCTCACATAGAAAGCAAACATCGTGACTATATTTCTTTGGCGGTATTTGGGAAGAAGTATGAGAAATTACAAGAATTGTAGTGTCTGCAATTTTGTTAGAAAGAGTAAATTAAATTTAATACTGGAACAATGCCATTGAACCATGAACATATAGTGTGGAGAAATTCAAAGTTGAAATAAGTGGAAGACGACATAGGAAAGAGAAGAAAGTTTAAAGAATATTATGATCAAATTGGAACTCAGTTGAAAGTTCAACAGAAAGATGAGTCGAACTGGAAAATGCACACACAGACCAACTTGAAAGAATGCACCAAAATTGTTAACTTGGCATGCAATTCCTTTCTTTTTTTTCTGTTTAGATAATTTGCACAAATTTTCCAACAAGAATACAAGTGTTCACATATAAAAAATGCAGATGCCCCCACCAAAATATTCGGTAATCTGTAGAGAAAGTGGGAAAAAGGCAGAAGAAGAGAGGCAAGTTCATTGAATGAGAAGCACACA
Organism: Malus domestica; assembly: GCF_042453785.1. NCBI lineage: Eukaryota > Viridiplantae > Streptophyta > Magnoliopsida > Rosales > Rosaceae > Malus > Malus domestica. The sequence goes on along the minus strand of NC_091670.1, from coordinate 34,086,404 downwards.
GGAAAATGCACACAGAAAGACCAACTTGAAAAGCGATATACACTAAAGTGTGAGGGAAATGTTTGAATCCGAGATACAGTGAGTTGAAATGGCTACTTTATCCGACTATTAAGGGAATCCACCACGAGCAAGATTAAATTATATTTTATTCCTAAATTTCCAAACTTAATAATTATTTTTTTACTACAAAGATTCTGTTATGATTAACTATTAGGGATATGCCATTTACCAAGACTTTAAGTCAATAGGTCCTGATTAGTGCTAATTAAAAATGGTTACTCATTTTTCTTTCAGAAACCCACCAAGCCACCAAAGACTTTGATGCCAAGACTTTACATGGTCGACTCTTTTCTGTTTTAATCCCTATTTGCTAATCTAGTCAAATTCGGTGGACTAGCAAGTGGCAAAAATGCAAGTGGATTGAACACTTGAAATCCGGCGGCTAATAATTTCGACCTCTCCTTAAAAATTCGGTTCTCATGCTCAGTAGCCATCTGCATTCTGCACCAAACAAAGCAAAGAAAACTTTATTCTTACAACAATATCTATCTTTGCAAATTTATGCAATCCCACCTATCACCTCAATATTGCTCACTGTTTTCTCCTTTTGCTTTTGGCCTCTTCATATCTATACACTACTAAAGTCTGTCTTGGTGATGCACTCCCAACCGCCAAATGCATCGACCAAGAGAGACGTGCGCTTCTCACCTTCAAAGAAGATCTCACCGATCCTTCCGGCAGGCTTTCTTCTTGGGTCGGTCGCGATTGCTGCCAATGGAAAGGAATTTCGTGTAACAACAACACAGGTCATGTCAAAAAGATGAGTCTCCAGAATCCATACATATATACACTATCGGTCTTTGATGCAGCGCAAGATGAGATGGAGTACTCGTCGTTGGGTGGTAAGATAAATCCTTCTTTGCTTAGCTTGAAGCATTTGAATTACTTAGATCTAAGCCAGAATGATTTTCGAGGGATTCACATTCCCGAATTCTTTGGCCAGCTAAAAAATTTGAGGTATCTCAATCTCTCCTCAGCTTCATTTGGAGGAGAGATTCCACCTCATCTTGGTAACTTGTCACATTTGAACCATCTTCATCTCAGTGAAGAGTCTGACTACTCCTTACTTAAACTACCTTCCGAAAACTTGAATTGGCTTTCTCGTCTCTCTTCCCTAAAATACCTCAATCTTGAAGGGTTGGACCTCAGCAACACAAGTTGCCTACATAATTTTAACATGCTTCCCTCCCTACTTGAATTACACTTGCCATCATGCGAAATTGAAAGCCTTCCACTCTCACTCAAAAACATTAGCCTCATATCACTTTTGGTCCTTGGCGTGTCGTATAACGATTGGAAGTTTCCATTTCCTGATTGGTTTTTCAGTCTTGGTAGCATCACAAAAATGGATTTAAGTGGGAACTCGTTGATTGGTCCCTTTCCCATTGAACTTGAGAGCCTCAAATCACTTGAACACCTTCATTTATCTTTCAATGGACTTAAAGGTCGAATTCCCATGCTTGAAAATTTTTGCAGTCTAAAGACCTTAAATCTTGCCAGCAACAAATTTGATGGGGGGATTCAAGAGCTGTTCGACGGATTATCAAGTTGTCCCAATAGAAAACTCAAGTCACTAGATTTGTCTTCTAATATGCTGCAAAGCAATTTGCCGGCGTCCTTGGGGATGCTACGCAATTTGAAGTATCTCAGCCTCTATAACAATCTTATGAATGGGTCCATTCCTGAAAGTTTAGGACAACTTCCTGAGCTAGTTCACCTCGATCTGTCGTTCAACCCGTGGGTAAGCATTTTGACTGAATCCCATTTCATGAACCTCACAAGATTGAAATACTTTGCATTAGGCAGAGTGGATCCATACCCAACTCTACCTATTCACCTCAGTTTCAATGTGTCTTATAATTGGGTACCTCCTTTCATGCTTCACACAATCAACATTGCGAACTGTAAAGTAGGTCGTACCTTTGGGGTATGGCTTCAATCTGAAACTGAACTAGTCTTTGTCAAACTTCAGGGTACTGGGATTTCCAATTCTATACCAAAGCACTGGTTCTTGAAATTATCTTCCAACGTCGAATATTTGGATTTTATCTTACAACCAAATCACTGGAAACCTTCCAATGGAATTGAATTTTCGGAATACTCTAATTTTGGATGTGAGTAACAATCGAATTGATGGGCCATTCCCGCTTTGGTCTGGTAACCACGTGATCCGCCTTGAGCTTGAAATGAATTCAATTTTCGGGCACATTCCTTTGAATTTGGACGAAAGGTTTCCAAAACTGGTGGCATTGTAACTCGCGGAGAATCGTTTGAATGGTACTATTCCAAGCTCCATTTGCAACATGCAAAACTTGCTAGTCCTTTCGCTGAGAAACAATGAGTTATCATGAGAATTTCCTCAAACATGGAGTCAGTTGCATGAGATCTTGGTCATAGATGCTGCACACAACAATCTCTCAGGCAAACTTCCTAGTTCGATTGGTGTCCCGGGCGCTCTTTTCGGGTTGAAGCTGAACAACAACAACTTCGATGGTGAAATTCCTCTTTCCTTGCAAAATTGCACTTCTTTGAGGCATATTGATCTCGGAGATAACAAATTCACTGGAAAAATACCTTCATGGATAGGATCAAGGGTGCCACTGGTATCGATCTTACGACTGCGGTCCAATTTTTTCGGTGGAGAAGTTCCCCAACAGTTGTGCAATCTTGGCTACCTTCATATCCTAGACCTTGCACACAACAACTTTTCAGGGACTATTCCTAAGTGCTTGAATAAACTGAGTGCTCTGACGCATGGAAATTTCAGTGCTTATGACTTATATGCTTTTTATGACCAAGAAACATCAGTGGTGAAAGTAAGACAACTCGACTATCAGCCGCAGACTATAATGTTCGTAAGAAGCATTGATCTTTCATCGAATAACCTCGAAGGTGAAATCCCTGAAGAAATATCCAGCCTCGCTCTACTGCATAACTTGAACTTGTCGATGAACCAATTGAGAGGAAGCATTCCATCAAAGATTGGGAACTTGATGTTGCTCGAAGCTCTTGATCTTTCGATCAACCACCTTTCAGGAGAGATTCCTCAAAGTATTTCACTTCCGACGTTCTTGTCTCACTTGAACTTGTCTTATAACAACTTGACCGGTAGAATTCCTTCGGGCAGCCAACTTCAGACACTCACGGATCCATCCATTTACGAGGGTAACCCGTCACTGTGTGGGGTTCCTCTTTCAACCAAGTGTCCCGGAGATGATCACACTCCTACAAAAGACAATGATCATGAAGATGGAAATGATAAGTTTTGGTTCTACGTTAGCATAGCACTCGGATTTATCGTAGGTTTTTGGGGTGTTTGTGGCAGATTAGTCGTCAAGAAGACATGGAGGTATGCTTATTTTGGATGGTTCGATGCCATTAAAGATAAGGTACTGCTAGCAATTGCAGTGCAAATGGCTCGTTTTCAAAGGAAGGTTTGATTAGAGTAGAAATATGAATGTCGTTCTTGAATTCGGAAAATTTTTAATAACTATAAAATACATGTACTGTGTGATTTTTATTTTTTGTTCTTCCTTTTGTTGGAATTTACGAATGTACTTGCACTGGATGTTTGATGAATAGGTTTGGAATATCACTAGTATTAAAAAAACATATGATCCTCAATTGCATTGCCAATTGCCTCTCTCTTCTCTCTTCCAAACCCTTTCCACCAAATACTAATTGGTGTGCCAAGACTTCCACGGCTACCCATATCATTCCATAGAAAATTTCGTATCTCCTATTATTTAATAACATATAAGAAAGCAACAAGTGTAACAATGACTATTTTACGATGTTTCTGGTAGGCTTTTGTTTGGGTGGGCCATGATTGAATATTTTACAATGACTATTCCCAAGTGTATCCATAAAATAATACAATTGATTAGACACTCAAAATGTATCCATGTTGTATATGCTACGATTACGGTCCAACTATTCTTGTAGACATATTTTCCAACAACTTTGCAATCTTCGGAACCTTCATATCCTCGCTCGACCTTAGTCTTCGTATCTTAAAGATATAGTGGAGGGCATAAGGTAGCACTTGCAATTGCGTTGAAAGTGGCTCATTTAAAAAAATATTCTTTCTTTTTGAGTTTGATAGTATTATGCATATGTGGTGTTTTTTACTTTCTGCTTTGTGTTTTTTGAACTTGCAATCTATGATACAAATAAAGGAACTCTTATCTTTCAAAAGATGTTCCCACAGACAATTATGTATTAACCTGGAATTAAATAAAAATTATAGTTTGTACTGATCAATCGCATAATAATATATGTGACCATCCAATGTTGCAATTTAACAAAACAACGATTTGTTCATAAAGGACATAAGCGCACGATTTGTTCAACAACGGTTCTCTAATATCTTCGAGCAATTCGTTTGACGACATACTTTCTTGAGGTCCGGTAGGAGCATGTCCCTTTTACTATCTGGTTACCATGCCTTTTTTAGCTTGAATTGGTCCTGGCTTCCTTCAGGCTCTACAATGCAACGCATTAAGAGAAATCCGTCTTTCAGCAAGAGTAGACCAATTTCATCACTACGGTTTTTGAAAAAGCATTAAATTGATTACAAACCAGCCGTTTGAAGGATCTACTTTGAGCAGCGTTCTTTCCATCTTCCATGCCAGGTTTAGCACGATCAAGAGCCTGAGGGGAACAAAAATATGTTGATTTTAAACATTTCTCAATGCAACCGGGTAAAATGGCAGAGAACTTATGTGCCGCACTATAATAGACTAAAGTAAAATACTGTATTACAGAATGCAAACTAATCTCAGACTCAACACAGTTTGTCTCCCCAGTCCCAAAAACCAATCCACTACATTTGGCTCCGTGTCTTCGTATCATTTTGAGGCCATGAGTTTCCATTTGTGCTATTTCATTTCAGATGGGATTCATTGCAAACTAGGGATCAAACCTAAGTAAAAGAATAGCTGTGTTCGATCTCTTTGCTTGTGATACAAAATACTGATCGGTCAAGTTAACAAAACATGTGCATGTACTGAGAGAGGAGGGAGAAGGCGAGGGTGGAATATGGGGAAAAATTTCCATTTTTCATTCAAGATCTCTTTTCTCAGGGTAAAATCAATTTAAAATTTTTAGAACGTTGGCGTTTTAATATAGAACGACTCAAGATATTATCAAGCAACCGAAGAAATAGAGATACTGTAGCTTAAACTATACTGGAAAGGGAAAAATACTACCTCAATCAAAGATTCCACGCGACGTCTCATCCTTGTATGCATGAAACCCTCTGAACACTGCAAAAGAACATGCACAAAAGGAGATTGAGATCAAACATATCCAATGAAGAAATACATACATATTAATCAGTGAAGACAGTGCGCTTCCAAGCAGCAATCATAGTCAGTACGTTATAGACGGACAGAGACGGACAGACAAAAAAGTTGTGCAGGACAAGGACTAATAGCATGAAAAAGTTGGTCCAACATTACTGATAAATGAAGTTTAGGAAAACTGAACGATGGGCTGCAAACAAGAGTAAATCAGACAAAGCAAAAACATATACGACAAAGAAAAAAATCTGACTTCCTGCACATAAGCTACTAACTTTATACGATTTCCAGATCATACCATATCCAGTTATCAATAGAAAGTAGTATGACATAATTTGTTCAGTTGATGAGGACAAAAGGTGGAAGTAACAAGTTTAGGGGAAATTTCTTATCATCGCATACAGACAATATAATATCCATCATACCTTAACAACAGAGGCTCCGGTAGCAAACTTTTTCCCCAATTTCTTTGAAGCATCACTAAGTTTGACGCCTGAATTGTAATCAAAGAAACCGTGTTAATTAAGGTAGGAACAAAATAAGAATCTCCGAATAGAAAGATAAAGGATGTACAGTAGCAGATTGCTCACCAAAAAGCTCCAGCCCTTTCACAATGGTGGTAGAACTGCCAAGGGGGCAACATCAGATGGAGAGGGGCAAAGCAGCTGGATGCCCAGCCTTTGACAAGATCTGGACGATGGAAAAAAGGTTTGGGATTTGTCTTGCATATGATTCTCTACATTAATATGAATTCAGGGCCGGCCTTGAGGGAGTGCAAAGTGTGCGATCGCACAGAGCTCCCGATTCCAAAATTCTAAAAACCTATATATATAAAGCATGATCAAGATCCCAATGCCTTCCCGGCAGAGTTGTCAACCGGCAGTATTGTCATTTTGTTCACTGGTTCGACTCTACACTTGCTCATGTTTATTAATTTTGATTTCTTTCCTATTGGGCATTGTCCGGTAACCATTTTGGGCCTTTTTTTTTTCAACTAGACTATTTGTTTCTTTTTTTGGAATATTTGTAGTTTAATTTCTTTCATTGTTTGTCCAAAAAAAAAAACATTTCTTTCATTATATAACATAACTTTTACGAATAAATCTGCAATTAGTAATATCATAATAAATTAAAATTCTTAAAAGTTTAAAAATATAATCTTTAAAAGCCCCTTCCTTATATGACACCATTTAATAGAATACATTTAATAATAAGAATCGTTTATTCTTTGATCTCTGTTTAAAAGTTATCAAATTATAAGTTTCATCCATTTGAAGACTTTAGTCATCTATATATCAAAAGAAAATTATAATACAATTTTGCTCACACCTCCCGTTAGAGACACGAATCTCGAATCTCAAATTTTCAACTAATCCAACGGCAACCAACCAAGAGGTGAGGGGTGCGGAGGTGGGGGGTGTGAGAATAATCCTTGCTTTAAAGCGTGAGCAAAAATGCAATAAAAATTAACATTTCATTGTAAGCTATCGATATCATAACCGGTGATTCATTTAACACAAATTTTTCATGAGATGAACTCTAGATGCTAATAAAGATCATTAATGGTTATGAATATGGTATTTTGTACGGTGATACAAAAACTACATAGCCATCACTCCATGCTTTTTGTATTTAAAAATTAAGGAGTTTCGAACAAAAATACAGAGGATTTCAGGATAGGTGCATACCACCACATTATGCTTCATGTTGTTTTTTTATTTATATCAATTTAATCCATAATTAAAAAAAATACAAACTATTAAAGAAAATGTAGCAATCAAAATTTTAAACCATATAAGGCCTCCGTTTGAGTCCCGCACAGAACCTCCAAAATCTCAAGATCGGCACTGAATATGACTCATCACATGATTCATCCCAAATTTTATCCGATGCATTTGGAGGCAGAGCCCAAGTTTTCATTTGATGCTCGGCTTTGCTTTTATGGATGCAGCTGTGCATTCAGACTTTATCGAGGGCCTTTGAAAGTAGGGCGAGATCCATTTCTAAATTGATTTGGGTTTTTGGTTTCAACAATCACCAACTCTTTATTTATTTATTTATTTTGTCTTTCTGTTTTCTCTCTTTTTACCATCGAGAAGAGAATTAGCACAAGATTAAAAAAAAAAAGGCCCAAAAGAATATGCCTTTCTCCCAACAGGTATTGGGCTTCAGCCCACCAATGGATCCACCCAGGCAAAAGCAGATGTTGTGCTTCTTGTAAATATTTAATTATTCATGAAAAGAAGTAGAGATTGTTGTGCTTCTTGTTGTTAAGCCTCAATGTTGGAAACAATCAAAAGTTGAAGTGGTCAAAAAGAACCCCATTTGGTCATTAAGCATGAAAGCAGCAGGCCACTATTCTGGGTTGATGCCATCACCTCCCTTGGATTTCAACGGTAAAAGATAATGATAAAATAAATCATAAAATAATTACTGAAAAAGAAAAGGAAAATTTTATTTCTTTTTCATTGAAGCGAGATTTTAATCTAATCAAAATGAGTAATACATTCTTTAACTAACGCCAATGGTAGGGAAAATTGAAAAATGATCAAAACAAACCATATAATAAAGGAAATGATTTCGACATCTCTTGGTCATTACATGTAAACCTTTTTTTTCTTTCCAATAACTGTGTTGAACAATCAAAAGAGAATTAAGGACCAAAATTAAGACAGGTGCAGAAAATGAAAAACGTTGGCGACAAAGACTCCCTAATACAAAAAGGGCACGTGGATTCATTGTAAGAATGCTGCGTGGTTTCACCCCATTGGACCTAAGTAAGGATGGGCAACAGTTATAGCAGGTGGGTAATCGTGATTATTTACCCATAACCGTTTACCCGTTGGGTAATTGTATAAATGGTTATACACATACCCATAACCGTTTATAAACAGTTAACCATACTCATAACCGTGTATTCATTTAACCATAACCGTTTACCCATTTAACCATAATCATTTACCCGTTTATCCTTTTTTTTACACATTTACCCATTTTTTCACCCGTCTACATGTTTTTTTTTAACAACTTGAAAATTACAAAAAAAAAAAATTGTCATAATTTTCGTTTTCTGACAATTAAACACTGTTATAGGTACATTTTAGCATGCACTTCCCTATTTTAATCATTTAAGTACTCATACAATTCCAATAATTAAAAAATAGTTTACGAACGATATTTTTCTGCTACACCCAAGCAAGTTTTTAATTATAATTCATATAATTACAAAGTAAAGCTTCTAAAAACAAAAAGTAATCATTATAGTCCATATGATTATAATTCATATGGATACCCGTTATAATTGCGGGTAGTTCATTTGATCATCCTCTTTTCAATGCGTTTTAAACTTCCTCTAAGTTTGAAAGACCAATTCTTTTTTACAAATACAAAGTGTTTTATTTGAACAATTCTCTGTTTCCTTCCTCTCATGAAATGCAAAACCAAAAAAGTCCAATTTAATTTCTGTTGCTAGTTCAAGAGAATATTATTGATGCAAATTAACCCTTGTAAGAATTTTTTTTTAGTAGAAAGAGTACCTGGTGAATCAAGACCGATGGATACCCGTTATAACCGCGGGTAATACTCATAAAAGCCCATTTAAATTTCACGGATAACGGTTATACCTATAACTGTTTGTTCGTCTAAACAGTTACCCATAACCGTAACTGTGAATTTTAAATGAACGGGTAACCGTGGTTACCCAAACCCATGACTAATGTGTCTAAGCAATATTGGAATGTCATATTCCTTACCGGAGGAATGGTTGTTGAAGTTGTCTCCTCAAGTCCTTAATTTAGAGTTATCTCGCAACCAAATTCGTGGAACGCTTCCACTCCAACTGGAATTTCCAAATGTACAGTTGCTGGATTTGAGTTATGTTGATGCACAAAATCGGTGAGGATTTTGGCACAACAGAAAATGTCAAGTTTGTGACCTTCGCTAAATTGCTCCGGTCACTAGTGTGGATAAGTATGTAAATGGATAGAAACAGGGAAGCAAACACAAGATGTACATGGTTCACCCAGATTGGCTACGTCTACAGAGTAAAGGAGTTCTCATTAATTGTGAAGGATTTACACAAGTACATAGGTTCAAGCTCTCCTTTAGTGAGTACTAGTGAATGATTTAGTACAAATGACATTAGGAAATATTGTGGGAGAATGATCTCCTTTTATAGAAGAGAGTTTCTAGCTTTGTTCTGATATTGACATGTGTCGTGTTGTGATTGGCTTCTGATGTTGACACGTGTTGCGCTATGATTGGCTTCTGATGTCGACACGTGTCATACTGTGATTGGCCTCCTGATTGGAGGGAAACTCTTTTGGGTCCTTGACGGTATAACATTGACCGGTGCTTAATAGTTTCGGGATTGGTCAAGTATGGTACAAACAAGTTATAACCAACTTGAGGGCTCACTCTCACCCTGGTCCAGAATTGGTGCCTCGGTTCTTGATCTTAGAAGCAATTTATTTTCCGGACCAATTCCCTCAGCTATGATAATTTGTTCCCCTACTTGGATGAATTGTATCTTCTCGAGAATCATTTCAGTGGTAGTATTCCACCCTCCATTTGCAACATGGTAAACTTGGCAATCCTTTCGCTAAGGAGTAATCGGTTTTTCGGAGAATTCCGACATGCATGGATGGAATAGAGTAATAAAGGTTGATGTTGCAAACAACAATCTCTCTGGTAATATTCCTATTTCATTAGGGGTCTTGAGCTCTCTTTCAATATTAAAGCTGTCCAACAACACTTTCTAAGGAAAAATCCCTCGTTCCTTTTCTTGTCGTTTTTATTTGTGCCAATAATGGGTAGTTTTGTAGTAGTGCTAATGAGCATTGATCTCGGTGGCAGCAGATTGACCGGAAGCATACCTTTGTGGAATGGATCAACTATAGCAGACTTGTTTATGCTACGATTGTGATCCAACATTTTAAACGGACATCTTCCTCAGCAAATGTGCTACCTTCCCTCCCTTCATACTCTAGACCTTGGTCACAACAATTTTTCCGGGACCATTCCCAAGTGCTTGAAAATATGACTTCCTTGGGAATCTTGAACTTGTCGATGAATCAATTAAGCGGAAAAATTCATTCAAATGTTGGAAACATGCGATCTCTCACATAACCATCTTTCGGGATAGATTCCTCAAAGTTTGTCTTCTCTAACCTTCTTGTCACATTTGAATTTGTCTTATACCAACCTGGTCGGAAAAATTTGGGCAATCAACTCCAAACACTCATTGATCCCTCCATTTACAGGGGCAATCCCTTACTTTGTGGGGTTCCTCTAGCTAAATGCCCAGGAGATGACAGTGCACCAACTTTTCCTTCTGATGGTGAAGAAGGCAATGAAGATGGAAACAATGAGGATGTACTTTGGTTCTATGTAAGCATGGGACTTGGCTTTTTCGTGGGATTTTAGGGTGTTTGTGGCACGTTACTTGTCAAGAACTTGAGGAGGTATGTCTATTTTCAATTCTTCGATGATATCAGAGACAAGGCACCTCAAGTAATTACATCGAAATTGGCTTGTGGAAAATGAAATTTGATTGGAAAAAAAAAAGGAACAATTAATAAGTTGAAGTGCAACTGTTGTACAAGCAAAATGTTCTATTATTTTATTTTATGGTTTTTTTTTTATTAGCACCCCAATTAATGTTGAATAAACCCCACAATTTAAATGATTTATATATCTAATATACAATGACAATTTCGACCTTATAAGATTTTGAAAAAATAAAATTCTGAATACACTCCAAATTACTTTTTATATGCATATCCCAAATTTTCTTTCTTTTTATTTTTATTTTATTTTTATTTTATTTTATTTTTAAGATTTCAACTCTCAAAATCACTCTTAACCTCCATTGTAGAGCACATCCACTCATTCCTTAGGGCCGGGCGCGTTGGGATGCCATTAACTTACATAATGCTAGTGGCAGAACACATCCACTCATTCTTCAGAGCTATTGTTGACCTTTACATCCGCTTTCAGTTACCATTAGTTTTGTGGCAACAAATTAGCTCTCACTAATAAGAAATTTACTTAAGATTAAGCTCAACTTTCTCCACTAGCAAACTTCGACAAACTTTGAAAAGAAAAAGAGCAAAGTATGACTACCATGTGTCTGCATGGAAGAACAGTTGTGTCCCGTGGTTCAGACATGCAAATTACACATTCTTTGTGTACGTCACCTTCAACTGAATTACCAATGCCATATATCTCCTGTAGTTCATACCTCATGCCATTCACCACAAGAATCTGCTTGACAACCCTAAGCCTAAATTGGAATTCATTTTTCTCTGTCTAAAACAGTTTGAGTTATCTAAGAGTTTGTTGTTACAAACATGGGGCTTCCCTCTGATCTATCATAGGCAGGAGGGCACAACTATAAGATATATATCCAAGTCAGCTACTTTCAGTAACATTGTATCCTTAAACATTGAGAAATTAATTCCAGTTTTTTGGGGGCTGTCTGAACTTGTGGCCCTAACCTTGTTCAAAATGTACCGTCACGGGTGGATGAAGGTTAAAATGTATTGTCATTTTTGGGATACACCCCCTCGCTGATCAATGTTCACTAGTTAGAAAAACGTTGAGCAAATCCTTGTTAGAAAAAGTTGAGCAAATCAATCCTTGTATGACATGAATGATTTTGTATCAAATGGTACATAGCAGAGACAAAAAATAAAGGAACAAACTATTGTGAAGAGTATGAGATGTATGTAGAAAATGCACACTGTATGTAGAAAATTTAATGTGTATGTTGAGAGTGTGGGATGCGAGGGTATTATGGGAATACATGTGGGCTATATTAAGATAAATTTTCATTAAAAAAGTAAATGTAAGGTGTATTAAGTTTGTAGGGTGTATTCAATAATGTGTGGGGTGTTAATATAACAAGCCTTATTTTATTTTATCAAAATATTGTTTTTGTTTTCCCAATCCTGTAGTCTAAGGGACTTGCGAATAAAAAATTCAAGGAAATTATTGATATTTTCAAAAATCCATTCATGATTTGTTGGCGATAGTGATATCAAAATTAATTCCCGATAGAACGTTGGTTTCATAACTAGACTATTTAAGTAGTGCAAAACCTATCAATTATTGTTTATTGGCAAAAATTAGGGGTGCAACTTGGATTGGGTCAATCCAAACTCGTATATGTCCAATCCGACTTTAAACCCGAACAAGTGAGTTTTTTTTTAGTTATAACCCGTCCGAACTCAACCTAATTTCAACTCGTTCATTGATTGGGTTAAGTTGAGTTGATCATTTGCATGTCCATTCCCCAACCCAACCTAACCCGACTAACCAAACTCATTCTAACCAGATTGTAATCCATATCAATTAATGCTCATATTACATCCAAGTTTGCCAAGTCAAAAAACCAACGCCCTTTCTAATATTTTTTTAATAAATTACCCTTTATAACTACTTAAGTTTTTAGGAAATAAGAGGCTGTGATTAGTCAGCCCATATTCGTAGTCTCTAAATCCTAAAGCTTTATAGTAGATTGATTAATGAAATTAGAGTAAGCTAGCTTTGGTGCTACTTGGCTTAATTTTTTTGGGAAATCTTGGAAACTAAGTTGGTACAAAATTAAACTTGAAAAAGTTGGGCAACCCAAACCCAACCTAAGTAAACCATAACCCAATTAAACCCGAGCCCAAATGAACCAGAATAAAACTCACCCGAACATGAGCTCGAATTGTAAAAGCTGGGTTAGGATTGGGTTGACCTTCCAACCCGCCCGAGTTGCACCCCTAGCAAAAATCAACACTGCTGGCCACAAGCATCGGCACTTTCGCAACCATAAGTAACTTAGTTATGTAGTCCTTACGCACTAAACCATGATTGGTTTCCAAAATCATGCTTATCACGATCAATTAGTAAAGAACTCGTGGAGATACGTCTATTTTCAATTCTTCGATGACATCAAAGACAAGGCAGCTCAAGTAATTGCATCGAAATTGGCTTGTGGAAAATGAAATTTTGATTGGAAAAAAGAAAAGAACAATTACTAAGTTCAAGTGCAACTGTACAAGCACAATGTTCTGTTAGTATATTTTATTTTATCAAAATGATGTCTTTGCCTTCCTATCCTGCCATGTATAAAGGACATGCTAAAAAAACAATCAAGGAAATTACTGATATTTTCAAAAATCCATTCATGGGTTGTTGGCAATAGTGATATCTAAATTAATTCCCGAGAAAAAGTCGGTTTCATAACTAGACTATTTAAGTAGTGCAAAACGCAAAAATCAACACTGCCGGCCAGACACATCAACAATTTTGCAACCATATTAACTTAGTTTTGCAGTCCTTGCACGCTAAACCATGATTGGTTTCCAAAATCATGCCTATCACGACCAATTAGTAAACAAATTCGTAGAGATACGCCTTTTTTTTATTCTTCAATGACATCAAAGACAAGGTAACTCAAGTAATTGCATCGAAATTGGCTCGTGGAAAATGAAATTTTGATTGGAAAAAAAAAAGAACAATTACTAAGTTAAAGTGCACCTGTACAAGCACAATGTTCTGTTATTATATTTTATTTTATCAAAATGTTGTCTTTGCTTTCGGAGAAAGATTCTCTACCCTCCTAATCTCTCTACCCTTTCATGCCCTCATATTTGAATGGTCACGGTTAAGCTACGTCAACATCTTATATTGATTTTTTTTTATACAGATAATAAGACAAAAAACAATATGTGAGAGGAGGGGATGGAAAGAGTTGGGAATAGAAGGGTAGATAATCATCTTCTTTTGCTTTCCCTATTACATGCTAATAAAAAATTCAAGGAAATACATTTTTTCATGAATGTTTATATTTCCATAAGAATTGCATGTACATGATACAAGAAAATAAAAATACCAAATACCAGATATTAAACATCTCAAACATTCCAACAAAAAAATTTGATGATGTGCGACATATATTTGTGGATGTCAAAATCAGATTATTTGTGTATATTAACTCGACTAATTTATTATTCTTATTCCTAAGTTTCAACTTTAGATTGTGGTTATACCTTTATACTGATGGTAAGAATATCCGATCTTCATCTAAACTTAAAAGGAAAAAAAAAACCTTCAAAGGGTTAAGACTATTACCCCTACTTTACTTCCTTTTTACAAATAAATCATTTTTAAGTAGCATAAAGCCTTCGTGCATGATGTCCATAAAGTCCATTTCATAACTAGACTATTTAAGTAGTGCAAAACGTATCAATATTGTTTATTGGCAAAAATCAACACTGCCGGCCACACACATTGACACACTAAACCATGATTGGTTTCCAAGGGATTAGGGTTCTGAACCGGAGGATCAATCATATACGTTTATCGTACATCGTGCGATCAAAAATTATTTTAAAATTTTTATTTAAAATTGAATACAAATAATACCTAAGAAAAACTAGACACATAATATACGATGAACGAACACAATTAATTAATTTTCTAGATCTCCACAAAAAAGATCCGGAGAGGATCCTCATCGGTTTCCAAGATCATGCCTATCATGATCAATTATATATTTTAATTACCATATACCAAAACTTTTTTCATACATTAGCCTCTGCCTCTTTAAATTTTCATTGATTTGTTTTTGTTGCCGTTGGTTCAAGATTGGCCTGGTTCTCTTGGCATTGCTGTCAGCTCTTGGGGTGATCTTTGTAATAAACCTTTTATGTACTGAAGAAATAAAAACAAAAGTACCGAATTGGCAAGTTAAGCAGAAAACATTGAACATTTAAGTACTTAATCAACCCAGGATAAAACAGAGACTGGTTTGATTTTTACTTTATTCAAACCAAGTTCATTCGGTTGTGGTCTCAAAGGGAACCTGATTTAAACGTGACCGTGACCATGTCACCTTCGAGTGAAGGGAATGCACCCATATTTGTTGAGCCGAAAATGACACAAAAAATAAGTTTTATCTTACCTTTTTTGTGAAAGATACAATTGTTTATTTCTCAGGCTATTCTAATTTTAGAATCAGCAAAGAAAGTATTTGGAAATATTTTTGCCCTCCACCTTACTTATTTATCATCGTTAGATATGTTAAATTTCTAGATCTTCCTAGTAAATATACACAAATCTCAAAATTTAAGCTCGTCGAACAATGATAAAAAAGGTGGTGAGCCAAAATGCACCCTAAGTAATTTTCCACAATGAATACTTCATTAATAATGAAATAGTTATATACATCAAAGTAGTCTTGCTCTCGTCTTCATTTTGAGGATTGTGAGGACCAAATGCATATTAGCCACAAGATAATATTAGTTCAGATCCAAAGAATTAAAATACTTTACAATCCATGAACAATAATAAAGCTCATGTTTTTGTTTTACTTTATTAAGTTGTCAAATATTTTAAATCTTTGGATATAATAAACTAATATAATCTTGAGACTAATATGCATTTGATCCTTACAACTCTTCTAAATAACGACCTTAGGAGAGCCTATAAATTATTCTCTTCTAAAACCTAGCAGAAAACAACTGTTTATTAACAGTGCCATGCTGGTTTATTAAATTAGTGAACAGTAATATGCCAAAGTATCTCCACCCCTAAACAAAAAGTAGGCTGGTCAATTTATTAAAATATTATTTTTTTATTATAAAATAATAATTTAATTTTTACTTTTTGACTTCTTCTTCCCTTCATCTCCTGCAACTTCCCATCCCTTCCACACAAAAAAAACCCCAACTCTCAGAAACTCACTGCTCCAACCCCAAAACTCCAATCCCAGAATTCCACTTTCCCATAAAAGCTCAAAAGTTCTAATCCTAGGTGGTTGAATCGCGGGAGGCAGTCGGATTTGGAGGAAACGCACATGCAGATTTGGAGGAGCTCTGCACCAAGGCCCCGAAATCAACCTCAGTCCCGATGAGCTATGCGACGCGTTGATCGTGCGGGAGGTTGATGGCCTGGCTGACGTCAGATGGCCCGGCATATGGGTCTGTCGATTTTAAGCTGGTCTCTTGCCTGGCTTGGGCTGGGTGCCGGTCAAAATGCTTGGCTGGAGTGGATAGCCTGGGTGCTGGGCTGGTTTTTTAGCTGGGTACTGGCCTATCAGTTCCCCGGTGGACTTGCTCTAAGGGTCCACTCAACGGCCTTTTCGTAGTCCACGTGCCCTTGCTTTGTAGGACACAGTGTTCATGATGTCCATGTCGATGATGATAGTTTTGTCATTTTGAGGATCAACGGCTGAGATGTTCTTGGGCTATCAGGGGTAGTTGTGAGATTTTGGACTTTGGGGTAGGGACATTTGGGTCAAAACGGGGATATCCAAGGGGAGCTTTCAACCTCATGACTTGGTCTGACTCTGGACGCCACTCAACTCGACAATTAAATAAATTAATATTAGGGAACTTTAATGAAAAGGGCTTGTACTAAGTTTATTTTAACAAAAAATCATGTTATAAACTTTATTTAATAAAAAAGAATTAAATTTTAATGAAAAACCCTTAAATTTTAATAAAAATGACAAAAAAACTTAATTTTTAACGAAAATGACACAATTTAAAAAAAAACAAAAACAAAAGACCTGACGCCCGCGCAGTACATGTACACTGTTTATGAAACTGAACACTATTTATAAAACTGAACACTATTTATGAAACCGAACGGTACTATATTATTTATTGGTTCAATTCATAAATAGTGTCTAGTTTTTTGTCTACTTTCATAAAATGATGTCTAGTTCTTGATCATGTTTCATAAATAATGCCTAGTTATTGGGTACAGTTTCATAAATAATGTATAGTAATTGGTACAATTTCATTAATAGTGTCTCTTTCTTGATCCGGTTTTATAAATAATGTCTAGTTATTGGTCTACTTTCATAAATAGTGCCTATTTCTTGGTCATAATTCATAAATATTGTCTAGTTCTTACTCCAGTTTCATAAATAGTGTATAGTCCAGTGTTCAAACTATACTTAATTCTTGTTTTCGTTTCATAAATAGTGTCTACTTATTGATCCAGTTTCATAAATGATGTCTACTTATTGGTCTAATTTCATTAATAGTGTCTACTTATTGGTGAAGTTTTATAAATAGTGTTTAATTCTTGATTCAGTTTCATAAGGTTTGAAACTTAGACCCTTATTGGTCAAGTTTTATAAATAGTGTTTAATTCTCAGTAATTATATTTAAAAAGTTGTTTTCAATTACCAAATTAAAATTTCCTCACTTTTTTCATATGCCTACAATAATAAATGTAGATTTCCATCCAATTTCTTGAGCTTAGGTGTCATCTTCGAGAAATTTTTCCTTGTGCCTGCAACACAAATGATATACCACATGTTATTATATAAGTGTGGTGGAAAATTTTATTTTTTATGTTATTAATTTTTTAACACAAGAGTTTCATAACTTGTATGGAGTGTACCATCCTGTGTTCTCGGCACATTGAAAAGTTTCTTATCATCATGACTACTATTAGAAAACTACACCACAAAAATAAAACAGGAGAATGTAATTCAATTCAAAGTTTTTTTTTTTTTTAATTCTATGACAAAAAAAAAAAAACTATTAATGTAGCTGAATGTTATTTTTTTAATTTTTATTTATTTTTGGTCTTTTGTCCTTATTATTAAAATAAAGTTAGTGGATGATTTTTTATTAAAATGTAAAGATTTGAAACCTTTTTTATTAATTTTCCTTTAATATTAACCTGAAATTTTCAACCCCATCAATTTCCATGAACTATGAGAAATAAACTTGTCCAAACTATGAGAAATAATATTGTCCAAACTAATTGATAATGTTTTCATGTGTTAATATTGTTCCATATTTCTAATTTCTACATATCAATTATTAAAACAAAAAATCATATCATGAACAAACATATATATATATATATATATATATATATTAACTAACCACATGATCAAATCAAATAGTAAAAAAATCATCCATTATACATCTATTTCAATAGCATCCTGTATTATTAATTTGGGCTAAGATTAGAAAGCTTAGTTAAATTTAAAAATTAGGACATTACCAAAAATGAAAAATAGAAATTAAGAAATTCGGTGGTGGTGGACAGGAGAGAGGTGGATCCGTGGAGGGTTGGTTGGTTGTGGTTGGGAGGAAAAAGGGAATTGGGAACAGGAGGAAAAACAGATTTGGGCTTTGGGCATTACTAGAAAAATGTCCGCTCTTTGTATGGAGTTTTCAAACTATAATTGACAACAACTATGAATAATATCTACAGCAAAACTCACTCAAAAGGATGCAGAAATACAATAGTATTCTCAAATGCAGTAATTAGACAATGTACATTTTGATAAACCAAGTCCGAATTCAAAGGTTCCCGCCACAACACTTACTGAAGATCACAATCAGATTAGTCCAAAGGAAGGTTGAGATAAGCCTTATCTGTTGCAAGTATTTCGAATATAAAATAGGTTATTTATCTTTTGTATTATCTGTAAATTTGGTTTGAAGAGTTTGTTCTTCATCCAAATACTTCTCCTTGGTTTGAAGAGTTTGTTCTTCATCCAGATACTTCTTGTAATCCCTATAAAACAACATCAAATGGTATACGCTCAAATCAACAAGCACAATTCTTTTATGGTATCATCCCTTTCCAAGTCTTACAACATATTCCCTTCCCTATACAATGTCTTCTTCCGCTGCCCTTACCAATGTTTCTGCTTTTCTTCCTTTAAAGCTTGATCGCCATAACTATCCCTTGTGGCGTGCCCAGTTTGTTCCACTCCTTCGGAGTCGCAGTTTGATGCCTTATGTTGATGGCACTTCTCAGTGCCCTCCTGCTTTTCTCCTGGATGATGACGGTCAACATACTGACACAATCAATCCTCTCTTTGAACCTTGGATCCAGACTGACCAGATGGTTCTCTCGTGGCTCACTAGTTCCCTCTCTCCTCCTGTTATGCATGTTGTCGTCAAATGCATTAGTACTGCCGAGGCCTGGAAGGCGTTACAGGACCGTTATGCACCTTCCTCACACAATCGTGTTATTCAACTTCGCGGGGAACTTCTCAATCTCCGCCGTGGTGATCTCCGTATTGCCGATTATTTGGATAAACTCAACACCTTGGCTGATCAGTTGGCCTTATCTGGTTCTCCCATTGCTGACGCGGACTTAATTGCCACGATCCTGAATAATGTCGGCCCGTTGTATGAGAACACAGTTGCCTCCATCCAAGCCCGAGAAACTCCTATCTCGTATGCTGCTTTGGAAGCACTGCTTCTCAGTGCTGAAACTCGTCATCTTACCTTCAATTTGTCTGGCGACACTTCTGCTCCTGCTTTGACTGCTATGGCTACTACTCGTGGCCGTCGGTATCCTGCTCCTGCAGGTTTTGCGCGTGGCGGAGGCCGTGGCGCTGTTCCTTATCGTGGTGGACATCAGGCTCGGCCCCATGCTGCTGCTGCTCCTAATCCAGGACGTCCCAATGACGGTATTCTTGGTGCCGAACCCTCACCGTCTGATCGCCCACCCCTTCGCTGCCAGATTTTTCGTCGTAATGGTCACTCTGCCATTGACTGTTACAACCGTATGAATACGTCTTACGAAGGTCGTGTTCCAAGTGCTCGTCTCACAGCCCTTGCTGCCCAGTCTACCCGTGTACCCCAGTCTGTCTCTCCTGCTCCCACCACATGGCTTCTGGACTCTGGGGCCAACACCCATATTACCCATGATCCTGGTCAACTTACAAATGCACAGCCCTACACAGGCACAGATCAAGTCGGTGGTGTTCATGGTGGTCAAGGTTTGCACATTTCCCAAATAGGCACATCTTTTATTCACTCTCCCACTAGCTCCTATCCTCTTTCTAATACTTTATATTGTCCTGATGCCTCTCAAAATATATTATCTATCAATCAGTTCTCTTCTGACAATGACTGTTTCTTTGTCCTTCATCCTAATTTCTTCCGTGTTCAGGATATCCGCTCGGGGAGGACCCTTTTATCAGGCCAGAGTAACACTGGTGTTTATCCATATGCAAGTTTTAATTTCAATAAAAGACATGGACTATTTTCGTGCATGGGAGTCAAGGTTGATGATCGTATTTGGCACTCCAAACTCGGTCATCCTTCGTCATTTATTTTAAAACATTTAGTTTCTACTAGCAAAGTGCCTCTTACTAGGCACCATTTTAATTCTGTCTGTCATTCATGCCCTTTGGGCAAAAGCAAGAAATTGCCATTTTTACCATCAAATTCTATTTCCCATTTTCCTTTACAACTTATTCATTCAGATGTATGGACGTCCCCTACTTTGTCAATTTCTGGTTTTCGTTATTATGTGATTTTCATTGATGATTTTTCGCGATATACATGGCTATATCCTTTAAAACTTAAATCTGATGTGTTCTCCACATTCATTAAATTTAAAACTGAAATGGAGAATAAATTTCAACGAAAAATCCAAACTTTTCAAACGGATGGTGGAGGAGAATATATTAACAACAATTTCAAATCTTATTTAGAAAAACATGACATTCATCATCAATATACATGCCCTCACCATCCTGAACAAAACGGTATGGCAGAACGTAAACATCGTCATTTGGTTGAAACTGGTCTAACTCTTCTTGTTCATGCGTCCATGCCACAAACCTATTGGGCTGAAGCTCTACATACTGCTAATTTTTTAATAAATCGCCTGCCAACTAAAGTTTTGAACTTATCTTCTCCATACACAAAATTATTTCATCGAGAACCATCCTATGATTTTTTTAAAGTTTTTGGGTGTGCTTGTTTTCCATACCTACGTCCATACATGTCAACAAAATTGCATTTTCGTTCCAAAAAGTGTGTTTTCTTAGGTTATTCTCAAAATCAATTAGGGTATAGGTGCCTTGACCCATGCACCGGTCGTGTCTTCATGTCTAAACATGTTCTTTTTTATGAAAATTGTTTTCCACTTCATGAAAATCCCAGTGTTACTCCCGTACCATCCTCTCTGCATGATAACCATCCCATTACTCTTGGGAACCCTGAACTCACTTTTCCATCCCCCCCAAATTCGCCACCTAATCCTACTTTATCCCATACTTCCATTACCCATTCCAACCCTCTTTCAGACACTCCCATTCCTTCACCCGTCTCTATCACACACCCTTTGACTCCTATTTCCTCTCATATCCCCTCACCTTTACCCTCCTCCCACCATACCCTACTATCCCCCCCCCCCCATTTCCACACCTCCAGTAACGTCACTTCCACCTACCCCACTTCTCCCTCCCCTTTCGACAACCCCATCCACTCTAGCACCCCCCACTATCCATCATATGGTTACCCGTGCAAAAGATGGCATTTCTAAACCTAACCCTAAGTATGCCCATACTTCCACCATCACTGCTATGTCTGAACCTACATGCTACAGTCAAGCTAATAAATTTCAGGAATGGAGGACAGCTATGGCTGATGAATTCAATGCCCTACAACGTGCGGGCACATGGTCTTTGGTACCCTATACTCCTACCATGAATGTACTACCAAATAAATGGGTCTTTCGTCTTAAACGCAAGTCTGATGGGTCTATTGATCGGTTTAAGGCTCGTCTTGTGGCAAATGGTTTTCATCAACAACCAGGTCTTGATTATGGTGAAACTTTTAGTCCCGTGGTGACCCACTCAACCATTCGGCTTATTATTGCTATGGCTGTTCATTTTTCATGGCCTATACGTCAACTGGATGTTCAGAATGCGTTTTTACATGGTTCCATATCTGATGAAGTTTACATGAAACAACCCACTGGTTTTGTTGATCCTCAATATCCCACACATGTCTGTAAATTGCGCAGATCGTTGTATGGCCTTAAACAGGCCCCTAGGGCATGGTTCCAATGTTTTTCTAATCATCTGGAACATCTTGGTTTTGTGGCCTCCCAAGCTGACTCATCTCTCTTTGTGTACTGTCATGGTTTAATTCGTATTTACTTATTAATCTATGTCGATGACATACTTATCACAGGCAACAACATTCAGTGTATCAACTCCTTGATCAAGGACATGGGCTCGGTTTTTTCAATGAAAGATCTTGGTCCTCTCACGTATTTTTTGGGTATGGAGGTTCATCGCTCCAGTCATGGTCTTCATCTCTCACAGTCTAAATATATTTCTGATTTGCTTCAACGTACCAACATGGTGGACTGTAAACCGGTCTCCACTCCTGCAGTTAGTGGCAAACGCCTCAGCTTATATGATGGCGAACCCTTACAAGACATCACCGAGTTTAGGAGTGTGGTGGGTGCACTCCAATATCTTACTTTCACCCGCCCTGATATTGCCTTCTCTGTCAACCAAGTTTGCCAGTTCATGCATCAACCAACCACCACACACTGGATTGCTGTTAAACGCATCCTTCGCTATTTGAAGTCCACTCTCGATCATGGCCTTGTGTACAAACCTGGCCCTCTCACCCTCACTGCCTTTGCCGACTCTGATTATGCAGGAGACCCCGATGATCGCAAATCCACTGGCGGGTTTTGTATATTTCTTGGTCCAAACCTTGTGTCCTGGAGTTCTAAGAAACAAAAAGGAGTGTCTCGCTCTAGCACAGAATCCGAATATCGCCAACTTGCCATAACTGCAGCTACTCTTTCATGGTTTCGTCAACTTTTTAAAGACATGTATCTTCATCTGTCTCCTCCAAAGGTGTGGTGTGATAATATTTCTGCTATCTCCCTTGCCTCTAACCCTGTTTTTCATGCACGGACCCGTCACGTGGAAGTTGACTATCATTATATTCGTGACAAGGTTACTCGTGGTGAACTTCAGGTGAGCTATGTAGCTACTCAAGATCAGGTTGCTGATTTTTTGACTAAAGGTCTGTCTACTCATCGTTTCAACTATCTTTTATCCAAGCTTCCCGTTCGCCGGCGACCGCTCAGCTTGCGGGGGTGTGATAAACCAAGTCCGAATTCAAAGGTTCCCGCCACAACACTTACTGAAGATCACAATCAGATTAGTCCAAAGGACAAATTAATAGAGTCATCTCCAAATAATTGAAAAACCAAGAGATAGGTGAATCAATGCGATAAAATAAGCAGTTCAGTTTGCATCAATATTCTATTAAGTTGACATCCATAATCAATATACACTCAAAATGACGAATTCGGATGTATATGTTAACAAAAGTTGCAATGGCTCCAGTTCGCTTATATGTTTGAGTGTCGGTGAGGATTTTGACGATTTAGAAGATGCACCTCAAATTGATTGATGGGACAAAGTCTCTTACATTAACCGGCATGTTTATTTAACCTAAACCTTAATTGTTTTTCTTTTGGTTCTAAAAAAACACATGAAAAAGATAAAGCTGATCATTCCAATTGTAATTGGGATAAAATATTCTTCACTATTTTTTTTCCAAAGCTTTCCAATAAAGAAGAGACTGTTTGTATGGTTAGAGGTTTTTCATGCCAGCAAACGGTCTCCGATATTCCCAGTGGTCAAAGATTAGTAAAAATGTAATGAAGATGGAGACTCCCCAGCTTGTCTCTGATTAAATGCATGTAGATACTGAATTTTGTCAAGTTTTTACCAGATTGACTTCAATCATGTGGTTTATTATTTCGTTGAGATTGATGGTGTCTGTTAGATTTAGGAAGATGAGATCAAACACCGTTCTGATTTTATGACAGATTTTCATTTTTAGGAATTAATTTGTGGAATAGAATGCACATTGTTGCCCTGCATTTGGTTTTGAACTGTGCTCTTATTTGTAGTATCTTATGCATAGATTGAGCGCTCGAGAAAAATTTAGGTCACTGATTCATGAAGTACGAAATGTTCTCTTGCATTAAAATCTGTTCCTAAAGTCATGTTATGCGTGAACTCCTCATTAACTTTCGCGTGAACTACTAATTATGTGATTGCTCTGTTTTAATTTGTCAAAATATTATATCTTCCCTACCATATTAGATCCTTATTTTCAAAGTGAAGTTTCCCCTTCTATTAGTTTTAGTTCTTTGGATTTTACAAATATCAACAGCCTCTGGAAGTCGGTGTACTTAACTATCGCCATCTCTCACACAAGTGAACGCTTAATATTGCATCAGTTGAAGGTGTAAATGTATTGGTGGTCTCATCAATTTATCGATTAAATTGGTACCGCTGAGGATGTCAGATAGATCATGTTAGGGTCCAAGCTTTTAAGCTTTGACCGAGTTCCTCTATCTTGCATTTCAGAGAGTGGTCTACATATTTTCTAAGTAAATTCAGTGGTATAATGTAATGATGCAACTGCAACTGAAGAGATAACATCTGCAGACATGATTTCACAAAATCATAAAAGTCTTAAGAATTTGAACCGTACCGGAAAGTCAAAATATATATTTTTGGGTGGCAGTATTGTTTTCCAGGGATGTGGCTATCTGACTTGACAAGGAATCGATATGAGGTCAGGGAGAAGAAATGTGTGAAGAAGGTAATATACTGCTCTTTCCTGGTGTTTTTCTCTTTTGTCTTTTTCCTCAGTTTTTTATAAATTTTAAATTTCCACACACACCTTCATTAATATGGAAAAGGGAATACATTTTTGCTAGAGAACAAGTTCCAACTAGATTTGAGGTCAGGTGTTCTATGAAACGGGTTCAATGCTACCGTTGATTTTCAGTTAAAAAATGTATGTGAATAAAAAATGTACACATGATAATGTGTTATTAAACTGTAACTTCAACGATAGACACAATTCATGTAAGGTATTCGTATATAATTCACATTGCTCAAAAGTTTTCGACTTATTGTCATTCACTTTTTGTTTTCTTGGTGGAGGAAATAATTAGGTGCTTAAAGTGGAGAATAATAATATTTAACATTGTCTTTTCATACCAACATTAATAATATTATTTCTTATGGTGGTGACAAGTGAAAAACAGCCTGTATTTGATTTATTTATGGAAGTGTATTTTGACATTCCATTTTTTTTAGTGTTAATGACATGTTATTCCTCTTTGGCTTTTTAGTTAAACCGATATCTGAAATTATTATAACTCTTTATTTTAATCTTTGAGATTTAAAATCGATACAAGTGGTATTTGAGATTGTCTACTGTCAATTATTATGGTATTTTAGTAAAAAAATCTTTGTTAAATTAAAGAAACTATCAGTTTAAGAGGAAGAGTTGTCACAGCCCGTCCCGGAATTTTAATTCCGAGGACGTGAAAAGACGAAAATGCCCTTAAACGGGACTAAGGGGCGAAAATTTAACAATTGATTTTACTTAAAGTTCCTAAGTTATTTGGTTTTAGGAACTTAAACTAGGCTTAAGTTTGGATTTTTATGTTGGAATTTATGAAATTGGGATTGGGTTGGACACGTGGGATCCCCACACCTCAAAACCCTCCCCATAACCCGTAACATTGTCTCTTTCTCTCTCCTCCCTCACGAAACTCTCAGTTCTCTCTCCCTCTCCTTCGAACTCACACGGACCACCACAAAACCACCCTAAATCTATACCAACGACGAATCTAAGACCACCATTGGAACCCTGAAGACTTCACGAGCACGATGGTATCCATTTCAGGTAAGTTCTACTTCGGGAAACCCTAGTTTTTAAGGTCCCGTGTTTATGTACTGTTCATGATCTTTTAAATGGTTACGTTTTAGGCTAAAACAAGATCACAACGAGCTTTAGAAAGTCCCAAGGAAGCTCGGAGTGCTTCGTTGGCATGATTTGGACGTCGGGATCACGAACTGTAAGTTTGGCCGATTTCTTGAATTTTTTGAAAAGTTTGATCCCGTTGTTTTTAGGCCTTAAAACTAGTCCAACGCGATAGTAGATGTTTAGGGCTTCAATTTGGTATAAATTACGTGAAAAATGGATGAAAAACGAAGGAGAATAGCAAGTTTGAAATTTTTCCAGAAACCGGCGAACAGTCGCCGATGACCGGCTACTCGCCGGAGAAGACAGGGAATATTCCGTCAGTTTTGACGGAATATGCTAACGGCGTTGACTGACGCCATTAATTATTTAACGGAATATGCTAGGATTTAACGGAATATTCCCTAACTGCCGTTACTGTGCCGTCAGTGTGCACGGCACGTGGCCGCGCGTGGGGGCGCGTAGGTCCGTGCCACGTCAGGCGCGTGGGGGCGCGTGAGACCTCCAAAAATTATTTTAAAAATATGGGGATGATCCTGAGGTTGTGTAGGTCATAGTGGTATATTCATATACCCAATTTGAGCAATATATGAGGAGTTATTAGCTAAGAGTGGGATTATGCGTTAAATAACGTCAATTTGGTTACTTCTCGTATAGGCGAGGATTATACGGACATTGGGCATGGCTAAGGGAGGCTCAGGGACCTTCGACACGTCGATGTATTCTGTGAGTGGGCAGTTTTGTATTCCGTATACATATATACTTGCCGTTTTCCCAGAAATTGAAAATGCATGAAATTATGCTTTAAATGAAAATGTATAAAAGTATATGAGAAATATTAGTTGAAATGCCATGCATAGAAGTATGCGAAAAGTATATAGAATTATATGATAAACGTGAATCGAATTGCCATGCATGAAATGATATGAATTGTTATATGATGCATATGAATGAATGGTGCGGCGGACGCACAGGTGAGTATTTAATTACTGTTATGATGATGTTGATGTATATTGAGCTCAAATCCTGCACCATGGTTTAGTGCTTATAGTATTCACCGCATCGCACGCTCGCCTTGGATCCAAGTAAATGCTGGTCGCACAGTCCACGCGGAGTGGGTGTGACGGACCAGTCGTAGAGTGTTAGTGAGATTTCGACTGGTGGGTGACCTTAGATTATGTGCACAGATGATTGATGAGAGAAGCACTAGAGCGTAATATTAACCATTGAGTCGTACAGACTACATTAGGTGGTTCCGACTTATGTGCAGAAGGCCGGACAGGTCACAGAGGTGACTCCGGCAGAGTGAGAGTGATAGATTTTGAGCTCTAGGTTCAACCGTACAGGGCTATTAGAGGGCCTCCGGTTGATTACTTTCTTGCACCTGATATGATTATTGTTGATGCATCCATACTTAACTGTTGAATTAGACATGGCATGGCATGATTGATAAAGAAAAATGTTGAGATAGTAAAAATGAAGTTTTGAGAATATATATGTATATTTATATTTTACATTTTTGGGAAAGTATACAAGTTTTACGGAGAGGGGTTACAACGTTTTGAGAAATGTTTGGATTTGGAAAAGAATTGTTTTACTGACCCACTCAATTTTGGTTTTGCGCCCCTCCAGGTTCAGGAATCACAAAGGTGTGGTGACTACGAGGAATTCGACGGTGTTCTGACAGATTGGACAAAATTAGGACTCACCTTCGGGTGTATCAACTTATAAATTGTATCTTAAAGCTTCCGTACTGTGCAAATGGTTACGTCACTCTCACGTGACGGCCAGCATGCCCTCCTTCGGGACGGGGTGTGTCAAGAGTTGATTTTTACAGTGGTCTCTGAAATTATTATAACTCCTAATTTTAATCTTTGAGATTTAAAACCGATAAAAGTGGTATTTGAGATTGTCCATCGTTAATTATTTTGGTATTTTAGTAAAAAAATCTTTCGTAAATTAAAGAAACTACCAGTTCAAGAGGAAGAGTTGATTTGACAAAAATATCCTCAATTTAACAACCTCATGGAATAGTGGGCAATCTTAGGACAATTTATATTTTAAATATCAGGGATGAGAGTAAGGAGTTATGTCAATCTTATAAACAATTTTGGATAAAAAAAGAACCTTCCTCTTTTAATTCCTAAAATACAATGCATGAGCATGACTAGTTCTCAAATTTTGATTTGTTTGTAACACCTAATAACTCCAAATTTTCTTTTATCTGTTTTATGCCAAGTATACAAAATTTAATATAACAAAGAAGTGGAATTGAAATCACTTGACACGCATATTCCACTAGTAAGTTAAATTACATAATTAATGCATTGAAATCACAAATTCTACTATTTCATCTTAAAAGTATGAATTATGTAGTTTACTTTATTAGTGTAATACGTATAACAACTGATATAAGAAAAGACAAATAGATATTCCTCAACAAATAAGTAGATAAAATGGTAAAGGTATCATAATATTTTGGTTGACATTTGTGGTGATTTGGTTGGCTTGCATGTGCAGCAAAAGAGAAAGGGACTCAAGGGAATGGACAGCATCGACAGTTATTCCGAGTAGCCATCTTTTTATTTTAATTCCCCTAAATTGTATTATTATTCAAAATTATTATAGAAAATAAAAACAAAAAGTGTGAGAAATTCAAAATCAAATACAGTTACCCGGGTCTGGGAGTAAGGGCCCACGCACCACCGTTTCGTAGTCCACCTGCCCTTGCTTTGTAGGACACTGTTCCTGCCGTCGATGTCGATGATGGTGGTCTTTGTCATTTTGAGGATCAACGGCTGAGATGTCCTTGAGTTCTTAGGGGTGGTTATGAGATTTTAGACTTTGGGGGGAGGGCATTTTGGTCAGCAGAGGTCATTGACTGGAAAAGTGAGAAGTGTACCGTACAAAAAAGAAGGCAGAGGTCATTGACTTCAGCTTCTTATATATTGGCTTGTATCCTCACCTCAGTAGCCAGCCATCTGCAACAAAAAAGAAAAACTTGGTAAAAATGGGTAGGTTCCATGCTTGCTTATTCAACCCTACTTTTCACCTCAACATTTTGCTCTTTCTAGTTTTGGCCTCTTCATATCTTTCACTCACTTCAAAATCATGCATCGAGGAAGAGAGAGGAGCACTTCTCAGCTTTAAACAACACCTCACCGATCAGTCCGGTCGGCTATCTTCTTGGGTTGGTCACGATTGCTGTCAATGGGAAGGGATTTCGTGCGACAACCGCACTGGTCATGCTACAAAAATTGACCTCCGTAATACTTATCCAGATCAGTTTAGAAGTTATGAAGAGTGGGAGAAGAAGTATAAAAGGTCTCAGTTGGCAGGTAAGGTAACTTCATCCTTGCTTACCTTGAAACATTTGAGCTACCTAGACCTAAGTTTGAATAATTTCCAAGGGATTCACATTGTTTGCCAACTTCCAACTTTGAGATATCTCAACATCTCCTCTGCATCATCTGGGGGTGAATCTGAATTTCCCAAAAGCATTTTCAACCTTACTAACCTCCAAACACTTGACCTAAGTGAAAATTCTTTCACCGGTCATTTTCCTCCCCAACTTGCAAGCCTCGAATCTCTTAAACACCTTGATTTATCTTCTAATCATCTCAAAGGTAGAATTCCCAAACTCCTTGGAAACTTTTGCAATCTAAAGACCTTAAACCTCGCTTTCAACAAATTTGATGGGGGGTTTCAAGAGCTTTTGAGTGGTTTCTCAAATTGCACAAATAACATATTAGAGTCACTAGATTTGTCTTTCAATCAGTTTGCAACAGAATTGTCCGACTCCTTAAGAGTTCCAACAAACTTGCAGCACCTTCACCTCGGAGGCAACTTGTTTTGGGGCTCGTTTCCAACTTCTGTTGGAAACTTGTCATCCTTGAAAAGTCTAAACCTTCGGGACAACAACATGAACGGATCTATTCCCGAAAGTTTGGGCCAACTCTCTGAGCTAGTTCACCTGGCTTTGTATGGGAATTCATGGGAAGGCATTTTAACAGAAACTCATTTCATAAATCTCACAAGACTGCAATATCTTTCTCTGTCCACGGATGGAGCTATGCCGCTCATTTTCAATGTGAGTTATGAGTGGATTCCCCCCTTCCAGCTCCACACAATTGACATTACAAATTGTAGTGTAGGTCCTGCATTTCCTGTATGGCTTCAATCTCAAACTGAGCTACTTGATGTCACCCTTCGTCGTACCAGAATCTCAGATTCTATACCAGAGGAATGGTTCTTCAACTTATCTTCCAAAGTTGCAAGTTTGGATTTATCGCGCAACCAAATCCGCGGAAAGCTTCAATCCCAACTCAAATTTCCAAATTTAGAGTATATGGATTTGAGTCATAATCAATTTGAAGGTCCACTTCCACATTTATCTTCTGATGCCACTTTTCTTTATCTCAAAAATAATAGTTTTTCCGGGCCTATTCCTTCAAATTTCGGACAACTGATGCCCAAATTAGGAGAGATGAATCTTGCGGAGAATCACTTGAATGGTACAATTCCATCCTCTCTATGCGACATGCAGAACTTGAGAATCCTGTCCCTAAGGAGCAATCAGTTTTACGGAGAATTCCCAAAAACATGGAGTGTGTGGCATGATATATGGGTTGTTGATGTGGCAGACAATAACCTATCTGGTAATATTCCGAGTTCAATGGGTGTCCCGAGTTCTCTATATATATTGAAGATGAACAACAACAATTTTGATGGCGAAATTCCTATCGAGTTGAAAAATGCAACTTCTTTGCTCAGTATTGATCTTGGGGGCAACAAATTAACCGGAAGTGTTCCTTTATGGATCGGATCAGACTACTCCAAGTTGAATACGCTGCGTTTGCACTCCAACTTTTTAAGTGGACATATCCCGCGCCATCTTTGCAATCTTCCCTGCCTTCACATCCTAGACCTTGGCCATAACAATCTTTCAGGGACTATTCCCAAGTGTTTGAAGAATTTGACTGCTTTGACTTTCTCTCCATCCGATAATTATTCAGACCCTATATATTATGAGATCCAAACAACAGTCACGGCGAAAGGAAGCGAACTCGTTTATTACATCACTGCTTTGAAATGGGTTTATAGCATTGATCTTTCATCAAATAATTTAGAAGGAGAAATTCCTAAAGAAATGACCAGCCTCATTGCATTGGGAACATTGAACTTGTCAAGAAATCAGTTAAGGGGGAACATTCCCTCAACGATTGGAAATTTGCGTTGGTTGGAAACTCTTGATCTCTCACACAATCGTCTTTCGGGACAAATTCCTCAGAGTTACTCATCTTTATCGCTCTTGGCTCATGTGAACTTGTCTTTCAACAACTTGGTTGGAAGAATTCCTTCGGGCAACCAACTCCAGACGCTTGAGGACTCTTCCATTTATGAAGGCAATCCATTACTCTGTGGGGTTCCTCTTTCAACTAAGTGCCCGGGAGATGAAACACCGTCTTTTCCCTCTAGTGATGCCGGAGATAATAAAGATGAAGACAATAATGGAAAGCTTTGGCTCTATGTCAGTATCACACTCGGCTTTATCACAGGCTTTTGGGGAGTTTGTGGCACATTAATCGTAAAGAAGTCATGGAGGTATGCGTATTTTCGTTTCTTTGATGATATGAAAGACAAAGTAGCATTAGCAGTTGTATTGAAAGTGGCTCGGTTGCAAAGAAAAATTTGATTCGAAAAAATGTACTTAACTCATATAGTATTCTTATTATGCGTGATGTTTTATGTTGGTCTTTATAATGTGTAATAAGCTACTAGGACACGATGTGTTCTGTTTTAAGTACTTCAGTTGTTTGCTTTGATTAAGATTTAACTTCAATTGCTTGTCGGAAGTTCGAAATTCATATTTGATGCAGATAAAAATAATAATGTTCTAACAACAGTTGCATTCAAGGACTTAATTATCTATTCAAACAAAACAAAAATGTGGATTTACAAAACGCTGAATAAGTTTACAAAGGAACATGTCTTTGATAACATATATCTAAATGAAATCTGAGCCACTCCCAAAACGCTGGAGATCTGGATAAGTGCCCCCCTCCCCCGACCTTGGCAGATTCCGATTAGGCTCAAAACCAGGAACATCTTACGAGCGCCTCGTGGCAATGGCGGATCCAGACTTCTAACATTGGGTGGTCCTAGTATTGGACTTGAATTATCCAAAATCGGATCAGAACCATCCAAAATTGGAGTTAAACTATGAGAAATAATATTGACCAAACTAATCGATAATGTTTTCACGTGTTAATATCATTCCAAACTTCTAATTTCTACACATATCAATTATTAAAACAAAAAATCATATCAGTTAATAAACATATATATATATATATATATATATATATATATATATAACTAACAAATGATCAAATCAAATAGTAAAAAATCATAAATGACATCTAATAAGCATAGCAATAACTATAATCTATTGGAAATTCAAAAAGTTTCATCCATTATATATCTTTTTCAATAGCATCCTGTATTATTAATTTGGGCTAAGATTAGAAAGCTTATTTAAATTTAAAAATTAGGACATTATCAAAAATGCAAAATAGAAATTAAGAAATTCGGTGGTGGTGGACAGGAGAGAGGTGGAGCAGGTGGTGGAGCAGGTGGTGGATCTGTGGAGGGTTGGTGGGTTGCGGATGGAAGGAAAAAAGGAATTGGGAATAGGAGGAAAAAGAGATTTGGGCTTTGGGTATTACTAGAAAAATGTCCGCTCTCTGTATCAGGTTTTCAAACTATAATCGACAACAGTTATGAATAATATCTACAGCAAAATTCACTCAAAAGGCTGCAGCAATACAATCGCATTCTCAAATGCAGTAATTAGACAATGCACATTTTACTTGAGTAATTCCCACAAAATCACAAATTAATCCAGTCATCTCCAAATAATTGAAAAACCAAGAGATAGGTGAATCAATGCGATAAAATAAGCAGTTCAGTTTGCATCAATATTCTATTAAGTTGACATCAAGAATCAATATACAATCAAAATGGCAAATGCGGAAGTATATGTTAACAAAAGTTGCAATGGCTCTAGTTCGCTTATATGTTTGAGTGTCAGTGAGGATTTTGATGATTTAGAAGATGCACCTCAGACTGATTGATGGGACAAAGTCTCTTACATTAACCGGCATGTTGATTTAACCTAAACCTTATTGTTTTTCTTTTGGTTCTAAAAAAAAAAAAACATGAAAAAGATAAAGCTGATCATTCCAATTGTAATTGGGATAAAATATTCTTCACTTTTTTTTTTCCAAAGCTTTTCAATAAAGAAGAGACTGTTTGTATGGTTAGAGGTTTTTCATGCCAGCAAACCTTCTCCAATATTCCCAATGGTCAAACAGTAGTAAAAATGTAATGAAGATGGAGACTGCCCCAGCTTGTCTATGATTAAATGCATGTAGATACTGAGTTTTGTCAAGTTTTTACCAGATTGACTACAGCAGATGATACTTAGTATCAATGTCTTATAATATGTGTTATGTATATGCTTTGTAAACATCTTTTCACTATATTTTTTAGTATAAGAATTTAAATGAATTAGCTATTTCGAAAGAGAGAATGTCAATCATGTGGTTTATTATTTCTTTGAGATTGATGGTGTCTGTTAGATTTAGGACGATGAGATCAAACACCGTTCTGATTTTATGACAGATTTTCATTTTTAGGAATTAATTTGTGGAATAGAATGCACGTTGTTGCCCTGCATTTGGTTTGAACTGTGCTCTTATTTGTAGTATCTTATGCATAGATTGAGTACCTAGTGCACAAGGCTCCCGCTTTACGCAGGTTTGGGAGAGGTGAATGTCGGCTAGCCTTACCCCCATTTATGCATAGATTGAGTACTCGAGAAAAATTTAGGTCACTGATTCATGAAGTATGAAATGTTCTCTTGCATTAAAATTGGTCCTAGCTGTTCCTAAAGTCGTGTTATGCGTGAACTCCTCATTAACTTTTGCGTGAACTACTAATTATGTGATTGCTTTGTTTTAATTTGTCAAAATATTATATCTTCCCTACCATATTAGATCCTTATTTTCAAAGTGAAGTTTCTTCTTCTATTAGGTTTAGTTCTTCGGATTTTACAAATATCAACAGCCTTTGGAAGTCGCTGTACTTAACTATTGACATCTCTCACACAAGTGAACGTAATATTGCATCAGTTGAAGGTGTAAATGTATTGGTGGCCTCATCAATTTATCGATTAAATTGGTACCGCTGAGGATGTCAGATCATGTTAGCGTCCAATCTTTTAAGTTTTGACCGAGTTCATCTATCTTGCATTTCAGAGAGTGGTCTACATATTTTCTAAGTAAATTCAGTGGTATAGTTTAATGATGCAACTGCAACTAAAGAGATAACATCTGCAGACATGATTTTGCAAAATCATAAAACTCTTAAGAGTTTGAACCGTACCCGAAAGTTTATATGAGTTGAAGAAGGACCGTACTTAAGTCGGCAAGATCATAAGCTCTTGAAGCTTCTCCTCCATATCAGAACCACCTGCAGTCCAAATTAACAAAGATTCAAAGCCAAATCAAAGCAAATCAGTGATAATTTAAACAAAAACCCCTAATTATTGTTGTGGAGAGAATTCATATCAAGACCAACTACGTTATTTGATTCGAATTGAATCCAAAAGCAGCACAAACATAAAGGGTAAAGAATTAAGAACCGGAGAACCAAAATGCCAAAATTAAACTCAACATATCTCTCTCTCCTTCTCTCTGTGCAGCCCATACCGCTGCTTGCTTTGCTGCACCTCTGCCTGTCTGCAAGATCTCTCCTCCTCTCCCTCTCTCTCTCTATCTTCTTCTCTCGTCTGCAACAACTCCCTCAATGGCTCAAGCCCATCCAACGAAGCGGACAACATGCCCCCCAAACCCCAAACGTGCAATGACAAAACTAGCCCCATAATCTTCACCCCTGCCCGTCCGATCTGAAATCCAAACTGGCAAAAGAGTAATTTAATTGTTTCAAAACTGCGCCGTTTTGGTCCAGCCCTCTAGGCCTCTGTCTGGCCCTTTGAAACCTGGCAAATCCATAACAAAGATAAAAATTTGGCCTGCAAATCCGTAACAAAGCAAAAATTTGGGTAGAATGGCAATTTGGTAAGGAAATCAACATCAAAGTATTTTTTTACTGTAGCTTATGTATAGTGTCAATTTCCTTGTCATCTTTAGACTATAGTAACTAGCAAATGATGCCCATGCAATGTTGCAGGATTGAAAATTATACTAAAAGTTTATGTACAATACTATTTACGTACAAAAGATACTACTTGAATGTATGTACAACTGTAAATACTATTTACATACAAAAGCTTAGGTACATATATATTTAATAGATATGCTAGATGGTACGCTATGAGGTGTTCATTCTTCTCACATTGGGTTGTTGAGGTGCCTTATCTTCTTTCTTGTCTATGTAATCTTCTCTACTATATTGTTCAAACATAAATGTGTCGTGTTCAATAAAAAATCAGATATACAAAACATTATGAATTTACACAATCCCATATTTATGAAAATTACAATCGAAAACCTAAGCTGCAAGATTTTCCAATTACGAACTCAATCATAATACAACGAATGAAATTATACACACAGTATTACAGACATAATTTTAATCTTCTACTAATTTGATGAAACATGGAAACGTACAAACAACATATAACCAATCATCTTTACAATAAATTCTTCAAAACACAACTTTTATGACCCGCCAAACTGTGAAATAAAAAATAATAATAACTCATTACAAAAGATTTACAAAACACAGGAAAAGTAAAAACATTGGTAACTAATTAGACATGAAAATGCAGAATAAGCCAATTAAGGCATCTTAACAGAAAACTAATACAACCATAGTGTTACTAAGACTCATATCGTCGTAGTAGTACTCTTTGTCCATGTTCAGACTCATATCGAAAAATATGAAATTTGCCTAAACATACTTTCACTGCGAACATGAAGAGCACATAGTGAATCTATGAACAATAATGTCTACCTAAACATAATTTTCTACGATTCTTTGAGCATTCTAAGAGAGTGTTAGCAGATCGAAGATATCAAGAACTACTTGCTGATTTCAAGATGTTGGAGCCTAATCCTATATTATTAGCAAATGTAGAAATGTTGCAGCAAGCGGTGGAGGTTTATACCCCAGAGGTAATTAAACTTTTCCAAAAAGAGTATACATGTTTTCTTGGTTGTAGTATTCACAAAGTTGATAAGCTGAGACGATTACGGAGTACATAGTATTTTGTGCTAGTCAACGTCACGAACAACAACAACAACAACAACAAAGCTTTTTCCCACTAAGTGGGGTCGGCTATATGAATCCTAGAACGCCATTACGCTCGGTTTTGTGTCATGTCCTCCGTTAGATCCAAGTACTCTAAGTCTTTTCTTAGAGTCTCTTCCAAAGTTTTCCTAGGTCTTCCTCTACCCCTTCGGCTCTGAACCTCTGTCCCATAGTCACATCTTCGAACCGGAGCGTCAGTCGGCCTTCTTTGCACATGTCCAAATCACCAGAGCCGATTTTCTCTCATCTTTCCTACAATTTCGGCTACTCCTACTTTACCTCGGATATCCTCATTCCCAATCTTATCATTTCTCGTGTGCCCACACATCCCACGAAGCATCCTCATCTCCGCTACACCCATTTTGTGTACGTGTTGATGCTTCACCGCCCAACATTCTGTGCCATACAACATCGCTGGCCTTATTGCCGTCCTATAAAATTTTCCCTTGAGCTTCAGTGGCCTACGACGGTCACACAACACGCCGGATGCACTCTTACACTTCATCCATCCAGCTCGTATTCTATGGTTGAGATCTCCATCTAATTCTCCGTTCTCTTGCAAGATAGATCATAGGTAGCGAAAACGGTCGCTTTTTGTGATCTTCGCTAGATTGCTCCGGTCATTAGTGTGGATAAGTATATAAATGGATAGAGATAGGAAAGCAAACACAAGATGTACGTGGTTCACCCAGATTGGCTACGTCCACGGAATAGAAGAGTTCTCATTAATTGTGAAGGGTTTACACAAGTACATAGGTTCAAGCTCTCCTTTAGTGAGTACAAGTGAATGATTTATTACAAATGACATTAGGAAATATTATGGGAGAATGATCTCGTAATCACGAAACTTCTAAGTATCGGAGTGTGGTGTTGTCTTGACTTGCCTTATCTGTCTCATAGGTAGATGTGGCATCTTCTCTGGAAGTACTCTTCCTCCATCCAGGGGTGGTATCTTTAACTGGTGGAGATGCACAAGGTAATGTATCAATTTCACTTGAAGCTTACTTGTAGTTTCAGGCTTGGTCAAGCGCGATACAAACTATGTAGTAGGAGTCCCCCAAGTCGCCGAGCTAGGGGGTCTGCTGAAAGAGGTGACAGACAAGGTAAGCAATCAGAGCTCCGACTGATTGTTCACCTTCTCCCCATCTTGCAGCAGCATGAAGGATAAAGAGAAGAAAAATGAGAAGAGATGATATGAGATACTTTTGCTTTTGAAGAAGTAACTTTCCACAGGCTTATTCTTGAACTGAGCTGAAGGGTTTTCTGGTTTCCTCCAGAGTATAAGGCCGACTGGAGAATTTGAGGGTCAAAACAAGTCCATCAAATCTAGAGTACGTTCCACCCTGCTGATATGGGATACTTTTGCTTTTGACAGAGTAATGGATGTATCGGCACGTGTGCTGTTACGCTTGTCTCCACATGCTTCCTTGTATCCTTCGCACTTGCCCTATCTGTTCCTCAAGCAGATGCGGAATCTTCCCTGGAAACATAAGATGTTGAAGATGAGTACTCGAGAGCAATGCCAGGTAAGTAATCAGGTAAGGGGTTCCAGGCAGTCAGTTCCTGGCTGGAAGCTTGATTCCAAGTGCTGACTGATTGCTCTCTTTCTCCTTGTTTTGCAGGTAAAAACAAGGCCAAAGGAAAAGACAGGGAAAAAGCATGATATGGGATACTCTTGCTTTTAACCCTGATGATATGAGATATTCTTGCTCTAGTATAGCTTGTTTGCAGAGGTATTATCGGGGGGAAAGAAAGCTGAATATTTCGAAAGGCTTCGTTGGGAGTGCCCTCTCAGATATGATGAAGGGTTGAGCATTTTTGCAGGTCTGCCTGTCCGTTGGGGATAGAGGTCGACATATATAGGAGTCTCCCTAACAACAAGTAGTAATGCTATTCCTTTACCCTGCTTGGTCATAGCACGGTAGTGGGAGCTGCCAGTTTCACATGTTTTAACTCTGTCAGAGCACTTTGAAAAAAGTGGTCTGTGGTATCTGGCTCTCGAGATTCGGAGAACGATGCCTCTTCGATTTTTGAGAAAGCAATCATGCTGGGGGTCTGGCTCTCGAGATTCGGAGAGCAGTGTCTCTTCGATTTTTGAGGAAGTAATCATGTTGGGAGTCTGGCTCTCGAGATTCGGAGGGCGGTGCCTCTTCGATTTTGGAGCAAGCAATCTTGTTGGGAGTGTTGTCTCGAATGTGAGTAAAGGTTGGGCATGTTTGCTAGTCTACCTTGCCACGAAGCACAAAGGTTGACACACAGGGACTTTCCAATTATCCAGCAATGGTACTGTTCCTTTACCCTCCCTTCGATTTTGAGAAAGTAGTCATGTTGGGAGTCTGGCTCTCGAGATTCGGAGGACGGTGCCTCTTCGATTTTGGAGCAAGCAATCTTGTTGGGAGTGTTTTCTCGAATGTGAGTAAAGGTTGGGCATGTTTGCTAGTCTACCTTGCCACGAAGCACAGAGGTTGACACACAGGGACTTTCCAATTATCCAGCAGTGGTACTGTTCCTTTACCCTTGTGGGTAATAATATGGTAGCTAGACCTTCAAAATTTATGTGTCTAAACTTTGTTAGTGCTGTTTCTTTGCTATTCTTTTACCTTTCTTGGTCAGAGCGATGTAGTGGGAGCTGCAAGCTTCACGTGCTCAACTTTGGCAGAGAACTTTGGCAAAGTTATCTGTGGTACCCATGAGCTATTGTTGCGTGTGGGAAGTGGGTGATTGAACAGTAAGATTCATGTGCTTTCTACTTCACCAGAAGTCTTCGACAGAATGCCCATAATTTCTGCAAAGCTGAGTGTGCGTGTGACAGGTGCTGACAAGGCTAGAAAAGTAGGTGCCTCTTCGATTTCTGAGATCGGCCCTCGTGGTCTCTGAGCAGCCCAGCTTTTGAGAAAGCGAGCGCCTCTTCGATTGATTCGGAGAACGATGCCTCATCGATTTTTGAGAAAGCAATCATGCTGGGGGTCTGGCTCTCGAAGATTCGGGGAGCAGTCTCTTCGATTTTTGAGAAAGTAATCATGTTGGGAGTCTGGCTCTCGAGATTCGGAGGGCGGTGCCTCTTCGATTTTGGAGCAAGCAATCTTGTTGGGAGTGTTTTCTCGAATGTGCGTAAAGGTTGGGCATGTTTGCTAGTCTACCTTGCCACGAAGCACAGAGGTTGACACACAGGGACTTTCCAATTATCCAGCAATGGTACTGTTCCTTTACCCTCTCTTCGATTTTTAAGAAAGTAGTCATGTTGGGAGTCTGGCTCTCGAGATTCGGAGGACGGTGCCTCTTCGATTTTGGAGCAAGCAATCTTATTGGGAGTGTTTTCTCGAATGTGAGTAAAGGTTGGGCATGTTTGCTAGTCTACCTTGCCACGAAGCACAGAGGTTGACACACAGGGACTTTCCAATTATCCAGCAATGGTACTGTTCCTTTACCCTCTCTTCGATTTTTAAGAAAGTAGTCATGTTGGGAGTCTGGCTCTCGAGATTCGGAGGACGGTGCCTCTTCGATTTTGGAGCAAGCAATCTTATTGGGAGTGTTTTCTCGAATGTGAGTAAAGGTTGGGCATGTTTGCTAGTCTACCTTGCCACGAAGCACAGAGGTTGACACACAGGGACTTTCCAATTATCCAGCAGTGGTACTGTTCCTTTACCCTTGTGGGTAATAATATGGTAGCTAGACCTTCAAAATTTATGGGTCTAAACTTTGTTAGTGCTGTTTCTTTGCTATTCTTTTACCCTTCTTGGTCAGAGCGATGTAGTGAGAGCTGCAAGCTTCACGTGCTCAACTTTGGCAAAGTTATCTGTGGTACCCATGAGCTATTGTTGCGTGTGGGAAGTGGGGTGATTGAACAGTAAGATTCATGTGTTTTCTACTTCCCCAGAAGTCTTCGACAGAATGCCCATAATTTCCGCAAAGCTGAGTGTGCGTGTGACAGGTGCTGACAAGGCTGGAAAAGTAGGTGCCTCTTCGATTTCTGAGATCGGCCCTCGTGGTCTCTGGGTAGCCCAGCTTTTGAGAAAGCGAGCGCCTCTTCGATTTCTGAGATCGGCCTTCGTGGTCTTTGAGCAGCCCAACTTTTGAGAAAGCAAACGCCTCTTCGATTTCTGAGATCAACCCTCGTGATCTCTAAGCAGCCCAGCTTTTGAGAAAGCAAACGCCTCTTCGATTTCTGAGCAGGCGACTCTTCGATTTCTGAAGCTCCGTCGAGTGCAGATTTTTATAGGGGCTGGCATTAAGTTCCAAAGCACACTTGAATCTCCACCAGTAGAAGCTTCATTCTTGCACTTCTAAGATCTTGATTTGTCCGACCTCTTCTCTCTTCAACAACTTTGAAAATGTCTGGCCCCTCCGACCGTCGTTTTGACTTGAACCTTGTTGAAGAGGCAGCCCCGCCTTCTCCAGACAACATATGGCGCCCATCCTTCGT
Source organism: Malus domestica (assembly GCF_042453785.1). Classification (NCBI taxonomy): domain Eukaryota; kingdom Viridiplantae; phylum Streptophyta; class Magnoliopsida; order Rosales; family Rosaceae; genus Malus; species Malus domestica. Next base: position 34,045,680 of record NC_091670.1, on the reverse strand, counting down.
CTCCCCTACTGGTCCTCTTACCGTTGGGGATTCCGTGATGAAGAATGATATGACCGCTGCGGTGGTGTCCAGGAACCTTCTCACTCCCAAAGATAACAGACTACTTTCCAAACGGTCTGATGAGTTAGCTGTTAAGGATTCGCTGGCTCTCAGTGTTCAGTGTGCAGGTTCTGTGTCTAATATGGCCCAACGCCTATTTGCTCGAACCCGCCAAGTTGAATCATTGGCGGCTGAAGTGATGAGTCTCAAACAGGAGATTAGAGGGCTCAAGCATGAGAATAAACAGTTGCACCGGCTCGCACATGACTATGCTACAAACATGAAGAGGAAGCTTGACCAGATGAAGGAAACTGATGGTCAGGTTTTACTTGATCATCAGAGATTTGTGGGTTTGTTCCAAAGGCATTTATTGCCTTCGTCTTCTGGGGCTGTACCGCGTAATGAAGCTCCAAATGATCAACCTCTGATGCCTCCTCCTTCTAGGGTTCTGTCCAGTACTGAGGCTCCAAATGATCCCCCTCCGGTGCCTTCTCTTTCTGGGGCTCTACCGACTGCTGAGACTTCTCCTAAGCAACCTTTGTGAAGGCTCCCTCTTGTGTGTTTATTTTGACTCATGTATATGTACATATTTGTAGCTTACTCTTGGTTAAATTTGAACTTGGTTAAATCAACATCACGAACACTTGGTTAAATTTGATTTGAAGCTTGGTCAACGTCGCTTGTTGGTGATGGATGTACATATCAAAAGAGCGTCTGTCCCATAGTTTTCCTAGGTCTTCCTCTACCCCTTCGGCCCTGAACCTCTGTCCCATAGTCGCATCTTCTAATCGGAGCGTCAGTAGGCCTTCTTTGCACATGTCCAAACCACCGTAACCGATTTTCTCTCATCTTTCCTTCAATTTCGGCTACTCCTACTTTACCCCGGATATCCTCATTCCTAATCTTATCCTTTCTCGTGTGCCCACACATCCAACGAAGCATCCTCATCTCCGCTACACCCATTTTGTGTACGTGTTGATGTTTCACCGCCCAACATTCTGTGCCATACAGCATCGCCGGCCTTATTGCCGTCCTATAAAATTTTCCCTTGAGCTTCAGTGGCATACGGCGGTCACATAACACGCCGGATGCACTCTTCCACTTCATCCATCCAGCTTGTATTCTATGGTTGAGATCTCCATCTAATTCTCCGTTCTTTTGCAAGATAGATCCTAGGTAACGAAAACGGTCGCTCTTTGGTATTTCTTGATCTCCGATCCTCACCCCTAACTCGTTTTGGCCTCCATTTGCACTGAACTTGCACTCCATATATTCTGTCTTTGATCGGCTTAGGCGAAGACCTTTAGATTCCAACACTTCTCTCCAAAGGTTAAGCTTTGCATTTACCCCTTCCTGAGTTTCATCTATCAACACTATATCGTCTGCGAAAAGCATACACCAAGGAATATCATCTTGAATATGTCCTGTTAACTCATCCATTACCAACGCAAAAAGGTAAGGACTTAAGGATGAGCCTTGATGTAATCCTACAGTTATGGGAAAGCTTTCGGTTTGTCCTTCATGAGTTCTTACGGCAGTCTTTGCTCCTTCATACATATCCTTTATAGCTTGGATATATGCTACTCGTACTCCTTTCTTCTCTAAAATCCTCCAAAGAATGTCTCTTGGGACCCTATCATACGCTTTTTCCAAATCTATAAAGACCATGTGTAAATCCTTTTTCCCATCTCTATATCTTTCCATCAATCTTCGTAAGAGATAGATTGCCTCCATGGTTGAGCGCCCTGGCATGAATCCGAATTGGTTGTCCGAAACCCGTGTCTCTTGCCTCAATCTATGCTCAATGACTCTCTCCCAGAGCTTCATTGTATGACTCATTAGCTTAATACCCCTATAGTTCATGCAATTTTGTACGTCGCCCTTATTCTTGTAGATAGGCACCAAAGTGCTCGTTCGCCACTCATTTGGCATCTTCTTTGTTTTCAAAATCCTATTGAAAAGGTCAGTGAGCCATGTTATACCTGTCTCTCCCAAAAGTTTCCACACTTCGATTGGTATATTGTCTGGGCCTATTGCTTTTTTATGCTTCATCTTCTTCAAAGCTACAACCACTTCTTCCTTCCGGATTCGACGATAAAAAGAGTAGTTTCTACACTCTTCTGAGTTACTCAACTCCCCTAAAGAAGCACTCATTTCATGTCCTTCATTGAAAAGATTATGAAAATAACCTCTCCATCTGTCTTTAACCGCGTTCTCTGTAGCAAGAACATTTCCATCCTCATCCTTGATGCACCTCACTTGGTTTAGGTCCCTTGTCTTCTTTTCCCTTGCTCTAGATAGTTTATAGATATCCAACTCTCCTTCTTTGGTATCTAGTCGTTTATACATATCGTCGTAAGCCGCTAACTTAGCTTCTCTGACAGCTTTCTTCGCCTCTTGCTTCGCTTTTCTATACATTTCACCATTTTCATCGGTCCTCTCCTTGTATAAGGCTTTACAACATTCCTTCTTAGCCTTCACCTTTGTTTGTACCTCCTCATTCCACCACCAAGATTCCTTTTGGTGTGGGGCAAAGCCCTTGGACTCTCCTAATACCTCTTTTGCTACTTTTCGGATACAACTAGCCATGGAATCCCACATTTGGCTAGCTTCCCCCTCTCTATCCCACACACATTGGGTGATTACCTTCTCTTTGAAAATGACTTGTTTTTCTTCTTTTAGATTCCACCATCTAGTCCTTGGGCACTTCCAAGTCTTGTTCTTTTGTCTTACTCTTTTGATATGTACATCCATCACCAACATCACGAACATCACGAACACTTGGTCAACGTCACGAACACTTGGTTAAATTTGAAGCTTCAACACATATAGTTGATTGTAGCTGTATGAAATTCTCTTTTGTTGGGATTTTATGTGGTCATGCAATCAAAGTGCTTGATAAGAATAATGTGAAGAAAAAAAAAATCTCATCACAGTACATATTAAATCAATGGACAAGAGCGGCAAGGGCTAGAGATATGAAAGATTACCATGAAGTGGGTGCTCATGACAATCCTAAAGAATCTATGGGAAAACGTTATAGCCATTTGTGTAGCAATTTTCATGAAATTGCTTCCTTAGCTGCAGAACATGACAACTTAATTGAGTATGCACATCATCGTTCAATTGAGATGCTTAAAGGCTTGGAAGAAATAAAGAAAAGCCTTGGTGAAAAAGATTGCACAAGTGGTGTTCAAAATTTGAAAGGCAAGGTTGATTCAACTGGTAAAGAACATGTTGAGATAATGGTTGAGCCTAATAATTGTGAAACAACAATTGTTTGTGCAGTTAAGAGAAAAGCTACGGTCAAACGTCCACGTGGTCGATTGAAGGACCCACTTGAACAAAAAAAGTCTAAGTCGACATCCAAGCGTAAAAAAACTCCCAAAAGACGACAAATAGCTATGGAGGTACCTAAATTGTATTCTTTGCATGTACGAAGTGATTAATGTGTTATCTTGCAAATGTAATTTTATTTTTTTGGTCAAATTTTTTTGTAGGAATTTACTTGCACATGTGAAAGTTCACAAACACTCTAGGGTATAGGACATGAGGCTCATTTATTTGATAGCTTGCCTCAAGTAAGGACCTTTAACTCTTTTAATTTTAATAAAGTTATATCAAAATTTAATTTCTAGACATAAGAATTGAGCTTGAGAATTCAAACTTACTCTTTAAACATAAATGTAGGGATATGTCCATGTTGGTACTGATTCAGAACAACATTTTCAAGCTACACAAGAAATTCAATGCACCAAGGTATTGCCTTACTTTTAAAGAATTTTTAGCTTGTCAACTTCTTCTATCTCGTTTTTATTTTCTAATATATTAATTTCAACTCTCATTTTTTTTCTTTCACCTCTCATAGGATATATCAAAGGGAACCACGTTTTCATTTTTAACTTCTGGAAGTTTGGACGAGATTACATGTTGGTACCAAAATGTCCCTCTCACTCAATTGCTTAATGTGAGTATTACATATATGACAACTATAAATACATACAAACAAATATAGATGTGTAGAAAATGTTGATCCTCTTATATATTTAACTGCTTGACTTTTTGTGTGTAGAAATCAACAACAAATTTCCATGCCTTTTCACAAGATGAAGGAGCCAAACAAAATGGAAATTGAGCAGGACTTCATTTGTAGATTGTTTGTAAAATGGAAAATTGGAGGTGTGGAGTATACACCCAATATTTTGGCTTCCTGCAATATGAAGAAAAAATTGGAAGATGTTTCTTTTTGTTTTTGGCAAATTTTGTGCGGCATAGAAAGTTGAAGTGGAGGTTTCACATTTTTCCTTTTGAATTGTACTACGTAAGTTAAAATAACTTGTAATTGTCATTTAATTGGCATGGCTGCTTCCCAAAATAGTTATTCTATTCTTGTATACAAGTATTTCTATCAATGCATTCTCATACAAAAAATTTCTTTAAATACTGATTTAATGCAATCCATGAGCTAAATGCTTAAATCAGAAAAATTTCTTTAACCCAGATACACCTATAGTATAGTGCAGGGTATAAAATATCGATAATATCAAAAATATCAGTAGTCCAAAAACACAGAAATTTCGGGATATTATCGATATTGATAAAAATTGAATAAAAACCACGAAAATTGTAAGAAAAACTTGGAAATTTTTATTGAAACTTTGCAGGATGTTTATTTAGTCAATTATCTATTAGTTTATCACAAAAAATTGGAAGGAAATGCATTGCATGATAGATATAACTTATTTAAGTTGATTATATAGCGAGCTGGCAAACATTATGAGTGTAGAAAATATGTAGTAATTAATGAAAGAAGTTTAAACACACCATAATCATTTATATATAATGAATTAGTACAATATTTTACACTTTGTACATTGCATGGTAAGATACATGAGTGACTGAGTAAGGTCTAAAATATCGATGATATCGGAAATATCGGTAGTAAAAAAAAATATCGGTAGTCCAAAAACACGGAAATTTCGACGTAAATATCGGGATATTATGAATATTTTAGACCATGAGTGCAGCAAAGTTTTTCTTAAACCTTGATGTATATCACTATAAAATTATCCCAAATATATATCAAAGATTGCAGAAATTCAGACTATCAGTAATGAGACAGCCGGAATGTTTTACCCTAATCTTCTTAGGATTTTAACTAAACAACTTGCTTCTGTAACAGCTATATTAAAGCATAAATATTCATGAACACTCATCACCAATAGCAAAAAGGCACAAAGTACTTTTACAGAAATCTAAAGATCATTTTATCCTCTTCGAAGATCGATCGATTCCAGAGAAAGGGAGAGAGGAGGAGGGAGACGGAGGCAAGAGGATAAAAATGACGGAGGCGATTTATTGGAAGCATGTCTTGTCTTGTGTTGCTAGTCAATAAGTCAGTGGAATCCTCACAAAATCCCTCAATTTCCTCCCTCACCCTCTGCAACACTGGCAGATCCCTCACATGCTCCTTCAATCCGGTCCGTCAGATTTGGAATGTAATTACTTTAGTCTAAAGAAGCCTTTTCAATTGCACTATTCAAATGAATAGTAACTTGGAGTGGATTTTGAGTTATTTACAAAATTACCATCATCTCTTCACTGCAAATTGAAAATTTCGATTTATTTACAAAATTACCACCGGTTTTGCACAATTTAAGAGCTCCTACGCGTCAGTCATCATGGAGCTTCGACTACATTTCCTTTCGTTTCCATCCCCATTTCTTTCCCTCTTTTTCTCTCCCGACTCTCTCTCACTGCCCTATTCTCTCACTCCCACTCACCATCTCACTCCAGGCAATACATACATGAACTCGATGAGAAGCCACCATCTCTTATCTACAAAGCGAAGAAGAACTCAGCAGATTGTATGTTATTCCTCCCCAATATTTTCTGTATGTTTTCTTCAATTATTTGTTTTTGGGTTTGTTTCTTTCCCGAGAATAAGAAGAAAGAAACAGGAAAAATTAATATTGGGTAGTTAATTTATGTTGGAGTGTTATATTTATTCAAGACATCAGGGGAATTAGGTACATAATTGATTGATTACCTGAGTGAATTTCTTTTATTTTTTCTAAAAGAATTTGTTTTTTTTTTCTGGGATTTTGATGTTTTCTTGAATTTTACCACTTTGGTCGTGGCAACTTACCGTTATAAGTCTACGGAGTAAGTTGCACAATTATGCAACTTACCGTTATAAGTCTACGGAGTAAGTTGCATAATTGTGCGGCATCTTTTATATGCAAAGAAGAGACGTGTTGAATCTCACTCCGCCATTCGCCCCTCCGTCCTCTCATGATCTCTCACACCCTCTCTCTAATTTCAGAACAATATTAAGCAGCTTGAGCTCTCTTTGCATTGAATCAATGGGAGTCATCTAGAGGTGATTTTTCTTTGCCTTTTTGTTGGGTTAGTGAATTTTTAGCTTAATTTGGGTAGTGTAGGTTCCGTTTTGGCTTAATTTCAATTTTCAACTCTAATAAAATATTGGTTTTAGGGATTTCTTCTTTTTATCATCTTCATGTTTGATTGGTGATTTAGCGTTTGGATTGTCTACTTCTTTGATGAAAACTCTCACCGTTGGGACTAATATAGGTTTCTCATATTTTCTTGCACCATTTGTCACGCCCCGATCCCAACATACGTCCAGAATCGACACATGACGTCACCAATACCCGTACATCTAACATACCCCGCCTCCGGGATATGTACAAAGCATAAATCAAGATTCAAATTTCATAGCATTTTTCGTACAATTTATGACTGCATCCAACCTCTTCGTTAGACTGCCTACGTACCCTCAATAGGGATCAAGCCATTCGTAGTTCAACGTTCATCAAACTTTAATCTTTTCGTAAAATACTTATAGTGAAAAAAACATAGGGTACCACACTACGCATCAACCACAAGCCATACACAACTATCATCTTGTCATGCACGCAGGTATGCTATTCCCACACATATATTTTCCACTTCATCCTTCATATAAATCACTACATTTCACATGATTCTCCATTTCAAAATTTGCAACATCTCAAAGAACAATCAATGGATCACCATGCTATTCTCTAGCCAAAATAGTCAACGAGTCTAATTATAATGACAAAAATCACAACCAACATTATTACACAATCACATCAAACAACAACACATCATATACCAAAATGCAGGGCTAGAGTGACACATTTTGGCCGAAGCCTACATCTCAGAAGTTGATATCAATCCAAGGAACTAACAAGTCAATGATACGATTTCGGACCATCACTCAACGAAATCCAAACCAGGATACGATTCCGGACTATCACTCAACGGAATCGTAGAGTATAAGGGATTCCGGACCATCACTCAACGGAATCCAAACAGAACTTAGTTCCGAACCATTCAACAGAACCGAACGGAAGTCCAAGAAGCATAACTACGGCTCGAAGGAACAAGACAGGATTCAAGTTACTCAATTCACGAAGACTCAACAAAACGAACTAATATCGAGCAACAAATCCCCATCACAATGGGTTATCGGTCCATTACTATATCTCACATCTCCCAAGCAATTCAATAGGCATTTCAATCACATGACACAACCATTTTCAATTCACAAGTCAAATCACATTTCACTACATTATACCAATCACTATGCTTCCAACATTATATCTCTATCCATAGCTTGTAACATATCAGGGAATCACGAAGCACAATATTAATATTTAATTACGTTAAGCAATCAGTGAGATAGCACATCATTTCACGAGTTTAATTAAAGAACTCTACATAATTCCCTACTTGAGTTATGGATAATAACATGATAATTCTAATTTGTATGCACAAGATCCATTGTGCATAATTCTCATTCACTCGAATATAGGATTCTAAGATAACCTTATGGAAATGAGCAAAAACAAGGATTCCGAACCACTCAACGAAATCCAACAACATTGGGTTCCGGACCACTCCACCGAACCAAATTACAAGTATGAGATAATCTATAAAAAGAAAGACCATTGATCACAGTTTATAACCTCAAATATAAGTTCGTAAATATGAAAACATAATCAAGTATCTAACAACTCCGAATAAGTCACTTAGACATCCAACGACTTATCCCATTCAAACCATCAAGATTCTCAAAAACCATCATTCATATGTACATTAAAACTAGGGCCAGAGGGACGCAATTCAACTGAAGCCCACATAAGTAACCAAACAAGAAGTGGCCCCCCCCCCAAAGCAGATTAACCAAGCAGAGCCACCCTTAAGAAAGTAACCAAGTAGGTAGTGACCCCCCAATGTGGATTAACCAAGCAGAGTCACCCCTACAACTATTAGGAAGTGATCACCCAATACGGATTAACCAAGCATGATCACTCCTAAGCATACATGGCCATAAGGATTACCCAACGCGGGTTAACTAAGCGCGATCCATATATAGTATGGTCCCCCAATGCGGATTAACCAAGCAGGACCACTAGTCAAAATAATCAGGTAGGTAGTGATCACCCAATGCGGATATACCAAGCATGATCACTCCTAGAATGCGTATGGTCCCCTAATGCGGATATACCAAGCAGGACCATCAATGTACAACTACTACATGGTGCAGTAAACTCAACACCTCAACTTATCCACATCTCAACCCCAATGAGTTACAATGTAGTCGCCTACACCATCAACTTCTCGAGGTCACCACTAATATGTCACCCAAGCATATAAGTGCTACAACATACCTCTAATAGGATTCTAGGATCACATTGTCATGAAAATAATCATACTCATCATCAGTGGCGGATCCAGGAATCTTACCCCAAGGGGTCACAGTGTAAAAGTTCAAATAAAAATTTAGGATGGAAAAACATATTGAAAATGAAATCATAGTACTTTCATTCATAATTCATAATGGAAACAATATTACAAACTATTGTCCTTCAGAGCAGCCTTGTCCTTCACCTCTTGTGCCGTCTGCTTCATGCCACTCGGTTATTGTCTATCCAGTGTCCATCCATTTCTAATCAATTTATCTCTACACATTTCTTCGTCACTATGTTGGAGTTCATATTGAAAACACTTAACACAGTACAAATGTAAAATCCTCAAACGCTATCCCATGAAAAAAAAAAAAAAAAAAAAACCAGTTCCTGGACAACATTTAAAAATTGATCCAAAATAAAGCAGAAAATTTCACATTCCATCACAAATTATGTAGGAAATAATTTAAAAAACAGTAGTGACTAACCAGAAGCAGTGTCATAAGTAGCATCAGAAGCCTTCTTAGAACTATCCTTCAAAAAATTCTCATCATCCTGCTTCAAAAAATTCTCATTATCCTGCTTCAGCCCAAGTCCTCCGGTGATTTTCTCTTTAGCCCACTCCGTCCACGACTCCGACCCTTCTTTACCCTCTCTCGCCTTCTCCGCCGCCCTCGCGTCATCCGTCTGCCTTGACTGGTCCTTAAACTCCACAAACTCATCAAGAACTTCCTCGTTCGCAGACGGCGTATGCCCCACGCTGGAGCCGCGGCATACGGTGGCAAGCATCACCACCACCGCCACCGCAATGACAAGGAGTAGTTTGTAAGATTGCTTTGCACCCATGACCGTATAAACGTTTTCTGAAGATTCAAATCTGAAATGTATTTTCTGAAAAACTGAAGGTTTTGAGACGTTTTCTGAAAGGATCAGGAAGCAATGTGTGAAAGTTTAGGGTTGGGGAGGACTCCTGCCGAGTTTTGAAAAAAAAGAAGCGCGCGAGCGCTGCTTCTTCTTCCTCTTCCTGACGACCCCGACGACCCCAGCTCCAAGAGGTCGCATATGGGAGCTTCAAGGTTGTTTCCATGGTTTCCAAGGGGTCGTGCGACCCCGACGACCTCACTGTGGATCCGCCCCTGCTCATCATTCACATTACTAAAAGGATAATTAAACTCACATATATCACAACCATCATTAGTACATAAGCCAAATCATGCTAATAAGCATATGTCTACGGCTAAATATATAAAATCACATTTCAATAGAAATCGCATTTATAATACCAAGCCATATTCACAAATGATATAAATATAAGAATTTAAAGTATCGTCAACTGTAAGAATATCCAAGTGGTGGACCTATCTAAATACACTCAACCAACAACATTTCATAAATCGAATGCCACACATCGGAATATCCGACTTTTTTCTAAAAATTCTCATATTTTACAAGAATGAAGATCTCAACAAGGGAAACATTATTCACAACTAGGCCAACAACAAATTTTAACCGGAAACCATCCAAATTCATCGGGGAAAACCGGGTTTCTAGGGTTTTAAACACCCAACTCTAAAACGAATACGAAAGCACAAACCAAGCATACCAACTTGGAGATTATGAAGAGTAGATGAAGTTTCATACCTCACTCGAAGGAAATGGTTGCCGGAATCACCGGAAAACCCACGGGACTTTGCTGCCTCGAACTGGAAAAGTGGATCAGAAAATGGGAAATCTAACACCACAGGGTCGTAGGGCTCTTCAAGAGCTTTCCATTGACACCAAGATCACCCAAAACGGAGCTCGAATGAAGAAGATATGAACAGGTCAAGTTTATGGGTCAAAAGGGTCGAAAATGCCCAAAAAGGGGTCAAAATCAGACCCTCCTCCCCCCCTTTTTTTTTCTGTCCGTTCCCTTTTATTTCCCATTTCTCCCTGGTCACTCTCCCACTATGTGGGAGTTTTAAAATAAATTAAAATATAAAGATTAGTAACACAACTTCAAATATCCGTAACTATACCGTTAAAATTCGGACTCGCAAGCGGCTTTCACCTATACGTTCGTGACCTCGAAATCTATTCAATGATATAAATTGTGACCTCGAAAGGTCCACGGATTTTAAATAATTAATCTCCAAACTTCGTAACTAATTTAATTAAAATCTTAATTCAAACAAATTAAAATAAATTCTCGAAAAATAATATAAAATCTCAATAATACAAATACATAGATTATAACAGTGAAATCCAGGAACGAGATTTCACACCATTTGTAAGGGATTTAATTTTCCTTTTATGGGTTTTCTTATACTCAAGGTATGATACATTATGGAATTCATGGTTCAATTGGAAACCACGATGACATATCAACGTGTGTAGGACCCTTGATTTTGTATTATTTACATTCCTGCCATTGCCAAAAAGCATGGGCTACAGAGACAAAGAGAGGGAGATAGGCGGGGGATGGCAGGGAGGGGAAGGGAGAGGGAGGAGTGAGGTTGCCATAAAAAGGGGTTATGGTTGATTTTTTTTCTCCTCAAATCAAGGGTTGGTGTCGGGATTGAGGGATGTGTCAAAATTGCCAATAGAAGCCTAAATTAATGGGTAGCTGTCGGTGATTGAGAGATTGAGAGGGAGAAAATTGGGGGAGGTTGTCACTGACCCGATGGAGTGAGGGATTTTGTGAGGATTACACTGACTTATTGACTAGGAACACAAGACAAGACATGCTTCTGGTAAACCGCCTTCGTCGTTTTCCTCCTCTCACCTCCGTTTACCTCCTCTCCCCTTCTTCATCTCCCTCCTCCTCTCTCTCTCTATGGAATCGATCGATCTTCGAAGAGGATAAAAAGATTTGAAATGGTGTGCTTCTTCTACTGTGATTCTGTGTTTTTTATTTTTTTGGGTTTGGCTTCTTCTGTTATTCCACTACTAATTTACAAAAATAATGAATTTTGTACATTTTTGTTTTTATTTTACTTTTTGTTATATTTCATTGCAATATCAAATAGAGTTGATATTTTAAAATCTCACTGCAATTTTTTTTGTTATATTGTTGGTGGGTATCTTTAATTATGCCCTGAAGGAGGAAGGCAAAGAGGACATACCTGGGTTTGGGGCATAAAAGGGATCTTTAGATTTCTGTGAAAGTACTTTGTGCCTTTTTGCTATTGGTGATGAACGTTCATGAATATTTATGCTTTAATATAGCTGTTACAGGAGCAAGTTGTTTAGTTAAAATCCTAAGAAGATTAGGGTAAAACATTCCGGCTGTCTCATTATTGATAGTCTGAATTTCTGCAATCTCTGAGATATATTTGGGATAGTTTCATAGTGATATACATCAAGGTTCAAGAAAAACTTTGCTGCACTGCACTATAGGAGTATCTGGTTGATAAAATTTTTTTGATTTAAGCATTTAGCTCCTCGACTGCATTAAATCAGTATTTAAAGAAATTTTTGTCTGAGAATGCATTGATAGAATTTTTTTGGCCCAAAAATTAATTCACGGAGCTTCCTGCGAGTTAGTCTTAGCTTTTGATTTAATTTTTTTTAGAATTATTATCATTTTTTTTATCTCTGCTGCTGTTTTGGATTTTTCTTAATGATTTTTATGCGATGTTCATCTGTGTAGGCACTCAAATTAGTGTTTTGGAGTGCATCTTGACCAGACCACCACAAAAGAGAAAACGGAAACCAAAATCAGAGCCATCAAAACAAACAAATGTTGGTATGTCCTAAAAAAGGTTGGTTTGTGCACTTTCAAAGAATATATGGAAGAAGAGAATATTCATCATGGTGTAGAATGTGATGGTAATGTGGTTGAAAAAGATAAAATATTGCACGAAAAGATCTCGGAGCTCATTGACGAAAATATGCAGCACCGGGCTGAGTTGATAAGGAGAAACAAGGAGAATAGTGAAACAATTGAGTGGCTTTTATCCCAGGTGCATAAGCTAACGGATGAGAACAAAATTTTGGGGATTAATCTGGGAATCCATAAGGATACTACTGATCATACAATTGCAATCCATAAGGATGCTACTGATTATACAATTACAAGGCAAAACAAGCCTCAGTTTTCAAAGTCTAAGTCCATGGGGCCATCTTTCCCTGGAAGGCTCACTGGATGCCTAGAACTTGGATCTTAATTAGCTACTTTTCAACTTTAGTAGGTAGCGTTATAAGTTTTCAAATGTATCTGTTTACATGCTTTCATAATACATGTGAAGATTCCGAGTCAATTATAACATATTTCAATTTTTAATTTTATGAGTATAGAAAAGGAACTTAATGCTTCGTTATTTTGATCTTGCAGCTGAAGCCAAGTCTGGATAGAGAGAAAGATCTCATGGCAAGAATCATGGACTTGATGAAGGTGAGGTTAACAAAGTGTGCTTTAGCACCAAGATTGGAATCTGGGTGCTCTGAGTTTTGTTTTGTTGTGATTTTTCTATAATCTAGATGCTGAAATACTTGGAGTTGGAATTAATAAGAATTGATTGAACATGGATTTTTTATTAGATTGGTATGGCTGACATAGTTAAGAAGTAGTTTAAGATGCAGTGATAAGGGAATTTCTTTAACTGAACATATTTGTTTTCGTGAGGTAGATAGAATCCTCTGTAATTTAATTAATTAGATTGAAATTTGGGGTCTGGATTCTTAAACTATGGTGATTAATGTAGCTTTTTTGGTGAATTTTTCAAGTGGGGAAAAAGAGGTGGGTGTGGGATTTATATTGTTATTCTCAGTTGGTATATAAATATTTGAGTGTGCAAGAAATGGTTACCATACAAGAAATACAAGAACTGAAATTAGAAGGGATAAGGGCAATTTGCAGAGGGTTGGTTCGGGGATGGTAAAAGTTGCGTACGTGGGGAGATTAATGGTGGTGGTTTCGTGGTGGTGTAGTTCTCCGTGAAAAATGGCGACGGTGGTCGCCTTGCTATTTTTGTGCAGCGAGCACAGCATCAAGAGAGAGAGAGAGAGAGAGAGAGAGAGAGAGAGAGAGAGAGAGGTGAGAGAAATAGGGAGAGTAGTAGAGAGGGAGTGAGACATGAGGGTGGTGGCAAGCTGGTGCCTCGAGGGAGTGGTGAGTGAAGTGGTGATGGTTTCTCGAACGGGAGATTTATGGTTTACTAGAGAACTTGACTCTCTCTCAGTCTGGTCTTTGGAGAAGAAAACCAAACATAGCTATGCATTAGCAAAATTTGAAATGAGGGTTTTTAATCTTTGGCATGCTATTGTCTTTATTTGATCATTCTTTGAAAAAAATTCTGATGGACAAGTGAAATAAACTGAATGAAAACTTGGAGAAGAAGTTCCGATTTTTAATATCTTTAATCGGGGATTATTGTGATGCCCTTTGACAAAAATGTGAATGCATTATGTTGCTTAGAACACAAGTCAATATTTTTTAAACTGGAACAAAACTCCATTATCTAGACTTGAGTTTTGCTAAAATTGTTTTATAAATTTCATTATAGTTAACAAAAAATAAACTTATGAAATCTCAATTATGATTGTTCATGTGCCCCTACTGAGAAATGTGTTAGGTATGATGGATGCTATAGATAGAAAAATGTTGGCTTAAGGTTGGATTCCAGGTAAATATGTGCTATCCTGGATGATGGAATTGCATAGCATCCTAAGTTTCTATATTTTCCTGAACAGATTTATTGAAAATATTTTTCAAGGATATTCAACAATAATTTTAATCTTCTGACTTTCTCATTGTTGCAGTCTCTAATGCTTTAGCTAATCCTATTAGCCTATTGTTAGATCAATTAAAGGAGTGTTTTAGCCTTCTGTTAGTGTTTCGTCTTATGTACTTTCTCATTGTTAGATCAGTTGTGATTCTGTGTGGTTCATGTTTCCGGGTGTAAAATTGTTCATACAATCTCACTTTTGCATCTAATTAGTGAGCCAAAAAGAAAATTTTTAACATTTTAAATCCTAATTATCTCTATTTTAGCCAATGCATATTTTTTCCACCTAAAAGTCTTTGATGCATGTCTTTTTTTTTTAGTATTGAAACATACATTGTTCGAAATTTGTTGAGCACTTGAAACTTTACAAGTTAAGACTTGGAATTTTATGATATATGATAACTGTTTTGTATGTTTGTTGTTAATTAAGCACGTGGGATACAACTCGGTCTTAGACACTTAATAAAGATTTATTCTCATGATATTGGCTTCAAGTGCTACAGAGTGATTACAGAAACCAACGCAGAAAAAGCTTTTCAGGTAACTTTTACATTTATAGCATTTCAGAATTCGCATAAATACCAGAAAACATCTTGAAAGACTACCATTTCAAGCGGATCTTTTCTTTCATGTGGAAACCAAGCTTCCTTTTTCTTAACTCATTCTACTAAAACTTGAAATTATGTTCAATTTGTTGATTGGCTGTTAGCACTTAAGTTGATCTATTTATTTCCAATGTACCATTTTTTATGCATGAGTGCTTTTTTGTTGCATGTTTAGAAGATGAATGCATCAATTCTTAGGTAACCTTCTTTTTGTTCTGTGATGTAGGACAGAGTAGGACAGCAGAAATTAGATTGTTTAGCGGAAGTGAAAAGACATAAAACTTAAATTGAAACATCATTTCCATTTATGCTTCTGTTTTATAGGACTGGGGGGGGGGGGGGGGGATAAAAACAGTATATTTTGTTGTTGCATGTTTCATTAATTCAAACTTTCAAATATACGCTCTCTTCATTATGCGCAGTATGTTGATGTGAACTGAATCTAAATAATTTGTCTTTCTGTTGAAAATATTCATAGTATGTCCTGCATTACAGTTTCAAAACCCATAGCAGCGCGTGGGCAATTTTATTTTCCCTCTCCCTATATGTAGTTTAATATAATTCAACGAGTTCAAAGAGAATGATCAGAATGAAGGTTTGTATTAGATCCGATGTGCTTCCTCTTTCTATGCATTTTGGTTCAAATTAGGGTTTTAGGTTGAAACCCGAAACAAAAAGAGAATAAAGTTTTCAGGATCTTCGGATTTTGTGTTTCGATGAGAGGAAAAAATGAGAAACTAGTTAAGAAAAGTTGTGGTTGGATTTTCCATGTTTACCTTTTTCAAGGTACGGTGTTCATCGATCTTAACTTTAAATTTGTTTCTCATTTTTTTTTGTAGTTTTGGATTTGTAAAAACCGTCGATTGAATCGGGTGCTGGTATGGTCCCTTACAAGAGAAAAAAGTTTCATTTTTTTCCCCTTAAAATTTTAGTTTTTGTTAATTTATTTTTTCTTCACAAAGGAACTTAGGTGGTAGCTGTATTACTAATTAGCTACAGAATTTATATATTCTTATGAGTACGGTATGGGTGCAGGTTTGCTATGTTGCTTTTTGGGATGAAATTACTTTAAATACAGAGGAAAATTTGATTGATATTATTGGGTTGTATGCAGAAATCTAGGTTTTACCTATTTTGATAATGCTTGGTTTTTGTGTATTGAGTTGGATAGACAGTTCATAGGTTTGGTTCCATATTTATTCGGGGAAGAAAAACACAAAGAGGGCAACACAATAACCCTAGGATGATTATATATGGAATGAATTAAATCTGTTAACGAATTATATTTTGGGTGGTGTTAGGAAGAAACGCCCGCACTCCAAATATTTATGAATTGGATTCATTATAAAATAGGTAAATTGTATGCATTACTTCTTTTGGCACTAAGTCTTTTGTTAAATTTTATTTTGCTGACTTTTAGTTTTTGACTTTCCTTTGGCAGGACTTTTAATTAAGCATGCATCTTTGGTGTAATATTATCATATTCTTGAGGTTTGAATTTTTTACTCTTACTTTTGTGACCATTATATGTTTGCGTATCTATCTTTTGGGTTATCCATCAATTAAAAATTATTATGTGAGGATTTTGATTGTTGACTTATCATTGGTATATTTCAAGTGGTTTTTGATATTTTGATAGGTGTTGGAAAAAAAAGATGAAATTGTTTTGCGCTCAACGCATAGTTAATCTTAAAATAGGGTTTATTAAATTGGTTTGATGATATATAGGTGGTAACAAATTAATGATGTCAACTCCTACAAGGAAGAGGCTGATGAGAGACTTCGAGAGGCTGCAACAAGACCTGCCTGCGAGGATTAGTGGGGCGCCTCAGGATAACAATATAATGTTGTCGGCGAGGTTAGTTATTTTTGAGGCTTTGCTTCTACAAACATGAACTCTTTACATGGAAACCGAATTTTATGTGAATTTTAATTGTTATATATCAAACTCCTCTGCACTGAACTCTGTGTATTACAACAATTATAATTAGAACTTGGATGAAATGGGCTCCATCCAGCAAAACTCCTGCCCTAACAATAATAATTAGAACCAAATTTGATAATTTCTCATAGTTTAGGCCATTTGGCCAAGTCCGAATGAGAAACACAGATGTTTTCTTTATCTTATGCTATTTGTTTGGCTGTAAATCGTATGGAGTAAATCTCTTGGTGTCATTCTAAAGAAACTGGAAATATGTCTCATGCAAAATTAATGTTGATGTTTATCAATGGAAATAAGTTTTGAAATGATTACCTTTCTTTATACAAGTTCTCTTCACAATGCAACCTATATTATAGTGTCACTTTTACTTGCTTTCGCACAGGGGGGTGTCTGGACATGTAATTGGCGTGTCATTACTCACTAAATCTTTTTTATCCTTATCTTCTATATTAATATCACCATTTTTTTGGGTGCTCATTGAGTGGTTTGGCAGGTAATAGATAAACGTTTTAATGCATTCATTTAATGTTTTGCAGATCCGCTAAATTCTTCAAGAAGTCCGGTTTACAGAACTGAAGCTGTTTAAGCACAAGGTGTCCCAGTTTATAGATGAGGTATTATAAAATTTAAAAAGCGTCAATATTATCATTACTGATCCTTAACATTTAACTATCAAAGCTTGAGTTTATAATAATTAATTCTTCACTGATGATATGTTGTGATGGGGTTTAGTAATTTTCAGTATTCTTCAATTCTTTTTAATCTACAAAATCAAATAACCCATGGAATTTATGGCATACAATTAGTTTCCTTTCAGTTGGGTTGAAATGATATTGATTGTGCTGTTATGAAGCTCCTTTTTATAGTTAGGTTGAAAATCATGTTGATAGATTCTTTATTTGGTTGGTCCTATCTATAACAAATGGGATTGTTTTATTTGATGTTTGAATCAAAATTTGATCTTTTTTTGTGTGAAATTATGATGGAATCGCAAATTTGTGAGGTATATCTTAGATTATTGGTTGCATAGTCACCTTCCCACAACTATCACATTGTCTCCTGACTAGATGAATTTTTATAATTTCCAGAATCTACGGTTGCAATGCTTTTGATGCATGCAATTAGGAGGATGCTACCACTCTTATGGAGCTTCTTTGGCATGGTAAGTTGAAGTTGCATATCATTTTGTATTCGTTCACGAAATTCGTTATCTTGCTATCCTAGCAATTAGCAGTGTCTGACAACTGGTGAAGTATATGAATATATGTGTGGAAGTTTGAATTATACAAATGAAAGTGAACTTTAACAACTCTAACTTAGATTTTTTATTAATTTCTTTCATTTGTGTTCGACTATTTTACTTTTTTGGTACACAAGTACAACTATAGATCGAAAACCACATAAATTACCTAACAGCCAAGAAATTGTTTGTGGTAGAACATAACATGATGTAAAGCTCAAATTTTGGGCACTTAGATATATGTTTTTTTTTTCAATTACAATCTGTCAGCATGAAAGTTCAATTGGATTTATTCTGGTCTCCACGAATTTTTCTTTGTTTGGTTACCGATTAATTTATGTGGTGAGAGTTTAGTTTTTGCTTTTCTGCCTATGTATATATGATTTGAAATGGACAGTTCAATTTTCTATATATAAATTTGTACTCGAAGAGTTCGAAGGAGAGGTGAATTACAAACAATGGGGGGAAGAGTGATGGAGTTGAGGAGTTGAGAGTTAATGAGGTATACTTGAATTTCTGTATGATGTCCTTGGTATTGGGAGATCATTGAGACTAACTATCTGGTTGATTAATCACAATATCCTTGGTATTGGAAGATCATTGAGACTAACTATTTGGTTGATTAATCACTAATTTGAACTATTTGTGCTTAGAAAATTAGCTACTTAAACAAGTACTGAACACTTTCTATGTTTTTTTATTAACTGCTGAAATAGGTGCTTGCCCTGCAGGACACATATTTTGCCTTCTTAACTACAAGGGCAAAATATGTGTGAACTGCATGTTGCTTATGTTTCTTATGTTTCTTATGGAAACAAAACTTTTTTGGCAACCATGTCTTTGTGATCAAGAACGTTCAGTTTCTTCCTACTAATTGTGCAATGTCTTTACATGTCAACTTAGTAGAATGTATATAAAAGTCAAACTACTTATCTTATCGACCTTATTCACTCATGTGTTCCTCTGTTCATTCATGATTGTGTTGAATTTTTTCAGGTTAAATGTGTTTTATTCATGCAGTTACGCCTGAAACAGTGATTCCCACTGCAACGCGTGGGCTTATTTTCTAGTCAGGGCTAAAATAAGCATTTAATGCTCTGGGCTTTAACCATTCAATGGACATCACCGAAGCCTACTTCGGGCCCAAAAAGACCCAAATTCTGGTCAGTGGCAGAGATGTAAATCTCCCCAACTCACCCTTTTATTTAGACTTGGCATTCGTGTCGTGTTTTCCGTGTTCGTGTCATTTTCGTGTCATACCCAATATCTTAACGGGTCGTGTCGTGTAACACCCGTTAAAATAAACGGGTAAAATGACCCTACCCGAAATCGACCCAATAATATTAACAGGGAATATGACCCGATCCGTTACCCGTTAAGAAAAATATATTTTAAACCAATAAATAATCAAATGAAAAACATAATACTAAATAAGTATATACATTCCATATTATCATATTCAAAACATAAAAACGCAATTTTGTTTTAAGTATATTTTCGCTTACCTAAAGTCTTTAATAGTTTTTTAATTAATGTAGAAGTGTAAAAAAATATAGAAAAAAATATATAAACACTCGTAATGACAAGCTTTATAACTTTCATGAAGAGCTTAACTTCGAAATTCTCCACTATAATCATATAAATCATAGATCAAAATTTAACCGTTGATTGTTGTTTACATTTATGCTTCATTGTTCTCATCAAATTTCGTTTTTTTAGATTTTCTTTTTTGAAAACATGATCTATTAGAGGGTGCAGGTAGATAAACGGTTTGGATTGTTGATATTATATTTAGAGTTTTACGGTTAGTGAAAATATTGCTTGATGTTTATAAAGTTTCTACAAATTATATGACATTGACTCATATTTCAGTTAACCGTAAATATCGAAACGTGATATCATCTTCTTACATCTGCCAGATGATCATGTTTTCAAAAAATAAAATTTTAAAAATGAAATTTAGTAAGAAGAATAAAGCGTAAATGACAATCGACGGTTAAATAAATTTAAGGTTTCACTACTACAAAATTATCTATTGCTGGCGATCCAAAAACTTTTTTCAATGATCCAACCATCAAACTTATTTGTATACATTCCAAGATTGCATACGTAAAAAATCGTAAAAAACAAACATTCAGAGATCACGTAACGGAACAAAAGTTTTCGACGGTTATAAACGAAAAATCATAATTTAACGGTTATTTTAGCTTCGATTTTGATGATTTTTTACAAATACACTTCTCGACCCTATAAGAATGTAATGAATAAATTTGATCTTTAATTTAAAGTATTTACACTAGTGGATACCACAAAAACTTATTTTATACTTAATAGAAGTATAATATTAACTCTAAGTGTTTGTTTAATATACTGTTTTGACGCAATATGCATTCTACAAAACTTTTTTCAACGATCCAACCGTCAAACTTATTTGTACACATTCTGAGATCGCATACGTAAAAAATCGTAAAAACAAACATTCAGAGATTACGTAATGGAACAAAAGTTTTCGACAGTTATAAACGAAAAATCACAATTTAACGGTTATTTTATCTCCAATTTTGATGATTTTTTACAGATAGACTCATCGACCTATAAGAATGTAATGAATAAATTTGATCTTTAATTTAAATTATTTACACTTACTTAATAGAAGTATAATATTAACTCTAAGTGTTTGTTTAATCAACTGTTTTGATGCAATATGCATTCTACAAAACTTTTTTTCAAAAATCCAACCGTTAAACTTATTTGTACACATTCCGAGATCGCATACGTAAAAAATCGTAAAAAACAAACATTCAGAGATTACATAACAGAACAAAAGTTTTCGACGGTTATAAACGAAAAATCACAATTTAACGGTTATTTTAACTCTGATTTTGATGATTTTTTACAAATACCCTCCTCGACCCTATAAGAATGTAATGAATAAATTTGATCTTTAATTTAAAGTATTTGCACCAGTGGATACCACAAAAACTTATTTTATACTTAACAGAAGTATAATATTAACTTTAAGTGTTTGCTTAATCTACCATTTTGACGCAATATGTATTCTACGAAACTTTTTTCAACGATTCAACCGTTAAACTTATTTGTAAACATTTCGAGATCGCATAGGTAAAAAATCGTAAAAAACAAACATTCAGATATTACGTAATGGAACAAAAGTTTTTTACGATTATAAACGAAAAATCACAATTTAACGGTTATTTTAACTCCGATTTTGATGATTTTTTACAAATACCCTCCTCGACCCTATAAGAATGTAATGAATAAATTTGATCTTTAATTTAAAGTATTTACACTAGTGGATACCACAAAAACTTATTTTATACTTAATTGAAGTATAATATTAACTTTAAGTGTTTGTTTAATCTACTATTTTGACGCAATATGCATTCTACGAAAGTTTTTTTAACGATCCAACCATTAAACCTATTTGTACATATTTCGAGATTGCATACGTAAAAAATCATAAAAAATCATAAAAAATCATAATTCGATATGAGGTCAGGGAGAAGAAATGTGTGAAGATGGTAATCTGCTGCTCTTTCCTGCTGTTTTCCTCTTTTGTCTTTTTCCTCAGTTTTTTTATAAATTTTAAATTTCCACACACCATCATTAATATGGAAAAGGAAATATATTTTTGCTATAGAACAAGATCCAACTAGATTTGAGGTCAGGTGTTATATGAAATGGGTTCAATGCTACCGTTGCGTTTCAGTTCAAAAATGTATTGATCTGTGAATAAAAAACTAAACTAACACATGATAATGCGTTAATAGACTAACTTCGACGATAGACACAATTCATGTAAGGTATACGTATATAATCGACATTGCTCAAAAATTTGCTACTAATTGTCATTCACTTTTTGTTTTCTTAGTGGAGGAAATAATTAGGTGCTTAAAGTGGAGAATAATAATATTTAACATTGTCTTTTCATACCAACATTAATAATATTTCTTATAGTGGTGAAAAGTGAAAAACAGCATGTATTTGATTTATTTATAGAAGTGTATTTTGACATTCCATTTTTTTTAGTGTTAATAACATGTTATTTCTCTTTGGCTTTTTAGTTAAAATGATCTCTGGAATTATTATAACTCTTTATTTTAATCTTTGAGATTTAAAACCGATAAAAGTGGTATTTGAGATTGTCTACGGTCAATTATTATGATATTTTAGTAAAAAAAAATATTTGTTAAATTAAAGAAACTACCAGTTCAAGAGGAAGAGTTGATTTTTAAAATGGTCTCTGAAATTATTATAACTCCTAATTTTAATCTTTGAGATTTAAAACCGATAAAAGTGGTATTTGAGATTGTCCATTGTCAATTATTTTGGTATTTTAGTAAAATATATTTTTTAAATCAAAGAAACTACCAGTTCAAGAGGAATAGTTGATTTGACAAAAATATCCTCAATTTAACAAATATTTATCATGGAACGGTGGGCAATCTTGGGACAATTTTTATCAATTTTAAATATCAAGGATGAAATGTGAAGTTATGTCAATCTTACAAAAGAATTTTGGATTAAAAAAAAAACCTTCCTCTTTTAATTCCAAAAATACAATGCAGGGGTATGACTGGTTCTCAAATTTTGATTTGTTTGTAATGCCTAATAACTCCAAATTTTCTTTTATTTGTTTTATGCCAAGTATACAAAATTTAATATAACAAAGAAGAGGAATTGAAATTACTTGACATGCGTATTCCAAAATTAAATTACATAATTAATGCATAGAAATCTCAAATTCTACTTTTTCATCTTAAAAGTATGAATTATGTAGTTTAATTTATTAGTGTAATACGCATAACAACTGATATAAGAAAAGACAAATGGATATTCTTCAACAAATAAATAGATAAAATAGTAAGACCATCTCCAATCCTTGGGCTAAAAGCTAAATTTTTTAGCCTGGAAAATTTAGCTTTTAGCCCAGAAACATATTTTCTGCTCCAACCCTTCTACCCTAAAATTTTAGCCTGGAATTATTAAAGAATGAAATTAGCCTAAATTTTTTTCTTAAATCAATTTTTTTTTTAAAATAAATATGTAGATTATTGTAAATTAATTTTATGAACATTTTAATCTAAAAAAATTTAAATTCCGATAAACATTTCGCATTTAGCCCGAAGGGAAAGCTGGGGGGTATTTGGCCCAGAAATAGCATTTGGCATTTAGCCTAAAATTTTAACATGGGTTGGAGAGTGTTTGGGGGGGGTAATTTAGCTTTTAGCCCAGGGTTGGAGATGGTCTAAAGGTTGCATAATATTTTGGTTGGGTTGCATGTGCAGCAAAAGAGAAGGGGACTCAAGGGAATGGACAGCATCGACAGTGATTCCGAGTAGCCATCTTTTTATTTTCATTCCCCTAAATTGTATAATTATTCAAAATTATTATAGAAAATAAAAACAAAAAGTGTGAGAAATTCAAAAATCAAATACCGTTACCCGGTCTGGGAGTAAGGGCCCACGCACTACCTTTTCGTAGTCCACCTGCCCTTGCTTTGTAGGATACAGTGTCCCTGCCGTCGATGTCGATGATGATGGTTTTTGTCATTCGGAGGATCAACGGCTGAGATGTTCTTCTTGAGCTCATGGGGTGGTTATGAGATTTTAGACCTCGGGGTAAGGGCATTTTGGTCAGCAGGGGTCACTGACTGGAAAAGTGAGAAGTGTACGTGCCTTTTTGACTCGGTCTGTCTGTGACTCAGTGGACGCCACCCAACTCGGCAATTAGATAAACTAGAATTTTCTTTTTCTTTCTCAAATGTGTTTTTTATTTTTATTTTTATTTAAATTTATTGGTTTCTGTCATCGATTAATTGCTGTTGGCTATAAATATCTTTTGGAGTTTTTTCATGCTAATCTCGTGTGCAAAGCTTGCTTCTGTATTTCTCCCTTCAATAACAACGCTGTTTCACTTTTCTTTTTGTTACTAATTTCTCCCTTCAATAACAATGATGTAGGGTGGGACGCTGTTGAAAGGTCTCGCTTGGCAGGTAAGGTCAGTTCATCCTTGCTTACCTTGAAACATTTGAGCTATATAGACCTAAGTTACAATTATTTCCAAGGGATTCACATTGTTTGCCAACTTCCAACTTTGACATATCTCAACTTCTCATTTGCATCACCAACTTGCAAGCCTCGAATTTCCCAAAAGCATTTTCAACCTTACTAACCTCCAAACACTTGACCTAAGTGGAAATTCTTTCACCGGTCATTTTCCTCCCCAACTTGCAAGCCTCGAATCTCTTAAACACCTTGATTTATCTGAAAATTACCTCAAAGGTAGAATTCCCAAACTCCTTGGAAACTTTTGCAATCTAAAGACCTTAAACCTCGCTGGCAACGAATTTGATGGGGGGTTTCAAGAGCTTTTGAGTGGTTTCTCAAATTGCACAAATAACAGATTAGAGTCACTAGATTTGTCTTACAATGAGTTTGCAACATAATTGTCTGACTCCTTAAGAGTTCCAACAAACTTGCAGCACCTTGACCTCCACGGCAACTTGTTTTGGGGCTCGTTTCCCACTTCTGTTGGAAACTTGTCATCCTTGAAAAGTCTAAACCTTTGGGACAACAACATGAACGGATCTATTCCCGAAAGTTTGGGCCAACTCTCTGAGCTAGTTGACCTGGCTTTGGTGGGAATTCATGGGAAGGCATTTTAACAGAAACTCATTTCATAAATCTCACAAGACTGCGATCTATTTTTCTGTCCACGGATGGAGCTATGCCGCTCATTTTCAATGTGAGTTATGAGTGGATTCCCCCCTTCCAGCTCCACTCAATTTACATTATAAATTGTAGTGTAGGTCCTGCATTTCCTGTATGGCTTCAATCTCAAACTGAGCTACTTTATGTCACCCTTCGTAGTACCAGAATCTCAGATTCTATACCAGAGGAATGGCTCTTCAACTTATCGTCCAAAGTTGAACGTTTGGATTTATCTCGCAACCAAATCCGCGGAAAGCTTCAATCCCAACTCAAATTTCCAAATTTATATTATATGGATTTGAGTCGTAATCAATTTGAAGGTCCACTTCCACATTTCTCTTCTTGTGCCACTTTTCTTTATCTCCAAAAAAATAGTTTTTCCGGGCCTATTCCTTCAAATTTCGGACAACTGATGCCCAAATTAAGAGAGATGAATCTTGCGGAGAATCACTTGAATGGTACAATTCCATCCTCTCTATGCGACATGCAGAACTTGACAACCCTGTCCCTAAGGAGCAATCAGTTTTACGGAGAATTCCCCGAAGCATGGAGTGTGTGGCATGATATATGGGTTGTTGATGTGGCTGACAATAACCTCTCTGGTAATATTCCGAGTTCAATGGGTGTCCCGAGTTCTCTAGTTATATTGAAGATGAACAACAACAATTTTGATGGCGAAATTCCTATCGAGTTGAAAAATGCAACTTACTTGAGGAGTATTGATCTTGGGGGCAACAAATTAACCGGAGGTGTTCCTTCATGGATCGGATCAAACTTCTCTGTGTTGTCTACTCTGCGTTTGCACTCCAACTTTTTAAGTGGACATATCCCGCGCCATCTTTGCAATCTTCCCTACCTTCACATCCTAGACCTTGGCCTTAACAATCTTTCAGGGGCTATTCCCAAGTGTTTGAAGAATTTGACTACTTTGACTTTCTCTCCATCCGATACTTATACACTGCCCGAAGGTCTTGAGGTGCAAACAACAGTCACGGCGAAAGGAAGCGAACTCGTTTATTACAAGATTGCTTTGAGATGGGTATATAGCATTGATCTTTCATCAAATAATTTAGAAGGCGAAATTCCTGAAGAAATGACCAGCCTTATTGCATTGGGGACCTTGAACTTGTCAGGAAATCAGTTAAGGGGGAACACTCCCTCAACGATTGGAAATTTGCGTTGGTTGGAAACTCTTGATCTTTCACACAATCGCCTTTCGGGACAAATTCCTCAAAGTTACTCCTCTTTATCGCTATTGGCTCATGTGAACTTGTCCTTCAACAACTTGGCTGGAAGAATTCCTTCGGGCAACCAACTCCAGACACTCGAGGACCCATCCATTTATGAAGGCAATCCATTACTCTGTGGGGTTCCTTTAACTAAGTGCCCGGGGGACGAAACACCGCCTTTTCCCTCTAGTGATGCTGGAAATAATAAAGATGAAGATGATAACATAAAGTTTTGGCTCTATGTCAGTATCACACTCGGCTTCATCACAGGCTTTTGGGGAGTTTGTGGCACATTAATCGTAAAGAAGTCATGGAGGTATGCCTATTTTCGTTTCTTTGATGATATGAAAGATAAAGTAGCATTAGCAATTGCATTGAAAGTGGCTAAAAAAATTTATTAAAAAAATGTACTGAACTCATATAGTATTCTTACTATGCGTGATGCTTTCTGTTGGTCTTTATAATGTATAATAAGCTACTAGGACACGATGTGTTCTGTTTTAAGTACTTCAGTTGTTTGCTTTGATGAAGATTTAACTTCAATTGTTTGTCGGAAGTTCGAAATTCATATTGATGCAGATAAAAATAATAATGTTCTAACAACAGTTGCATTCAAGGACTTAATTATCTATTCAAACAAAACAAAAATCATATCAGTTTACAAACCGCTGAAAAAGTTTACAAAGGAACATGTCTTTGATAACATATATCTAAATGAAATCTGAGCCACTCCCAAAACGCTGGAGATCTGGATAAGTGCCCCCCTCCCCCGACCTTGGCAGATTCCGATTAGGCTCAAAACCAGGAACATCTTTCGAGCGCCTCGTGGCAATGACGGATCCAGACTTCTAACATTGGGTGGTCCTAGTATTGGACTTGAAGTATCCAAAATCGGATCAGAACCATCCAAAATTGGAGTTAAACTATGAGAAATAATATTGACCAAACTAATCGATAATGTATTCACGTGTTAATATCGTTCCATACTTCTAATTTCTACACATATCAATTATTAAAACAAAAAATCATATCAGTTAATAAACATATATATATATATATATATATATATATATAACTAACAAATGATCAAATCAAATTGTAAAAAATCATAAATTACAATCTAATAAGCATAGCAATAACTATAATCTATTGGAAATTCAAAATTTTTCATCCATTATACATCTTTTTCAATAGCATCCTGTATTATTAATTTGGGCTAAGATTAGAAAGCTTATTTAAATTTAAAAATTAGGACATTATCAAAAATGAAAAACAGAAATTAAGAAATTCGTCGGTGGTGGACAGGAGAGGTGGAGCAGGTGGTGGATCCGTGGAGGGTTGGTAGGTTGTGGATGGAAGGAAAAAGGGAATCGGGTTTTCAAACTATAATCGACAACAGCTATGAATAATATCTACAGAAAAATTCACTCAAAAGGTGCAGCAATACAATCACATTCTCAAATGCAGTAATTAGACAATGCACATTTTACTTGAGTAATTCCTACAAACCACAAATTAATAGTCATCTCCACATAATTGAAAAACCAGGAGATAGGTGAATCGCTGCGATAAAATAAGCAGTTCAGTTTGCATCAATATTCTATTAAGTTGACATCAAGAATCAAAATAAAATCAAAATGGCGATTTCGGAAGTATATGTTAACAAAAGTTGCAATGGCTCCAGTTGGCTTATATGTTTGAGTCTCAGTGAGGATTTTGACGATTTAGAAGATGCACCTCAGATTGATTGATGGGACAAAGTCTCTTACATTAACCAGCATGTTGATTATAAAAAAAAAACTTTATTGTTTTTCTTTTGGTTATAAAAAAAAACATGAAAAAGATAAAGCTGATCATTCCAATTGTAATTGGGATAAAATATTGTTCACTTTTTTTTTTCCAAAGCTTTTCAATAAAGAAGAGACTGTTTGTATGGTTAGAGGTTTTTCATGCCAGCAAACCTTCTCCGATATTCCCAAAGGTCAAACAGTAGTAAAAATGCAATGAAGATGGAGACTACCCCAGTTTGTCTCTGATTAAATGCACGTAGATACTGAATTTTGTCAAGTTTTTACCAGATTGACTACAGCAGATGATACTTAGTATCAATGTCTTATAATATGTGTTATGTAAATGCTTTTTGTAAACATCTTTTCCCTACATTGTTTAGTATAAGAACTCAACTGAATTAGCTATTTCGAAAGAGAGAATGTCAATCATGTGGTTTATTATTTCGTTGAGATTGATGGTGTCTGTTGGATTTAGGAAGATGAGATCAAACACCGTTCTGATTTTATGACAGATTTTCATGTTAAGGTCCAATCTTTTAAGTTTTGACCGACTTCATCTATCTTGCATTTCAGAGGGTGGTCTATATATTTTCTAAGTAGATTCAGTGCTATAGTTTAATGATGCAACTGCAACTAAAGAGACAACATCTGCAGATATGATTTTGCAAAATCATAAAACTCTTGAGAGTTTGAACCGTACTCGAAAGTTTATATGAGTTGAAGAAGGACCGTACTTAAGTCGGCAAGATCATAAGCTCCTGCAGCTTCTCCTCCATATCAGAACCACCTGCAGTCCAACTAACAAAGATTCAATGCCAAATCAAAGAAAATCAGTGATAATTTAAACAAAAACCCCTAATTATTGTTGTAGAGAGAATTCATATCAAGATAAACCACATTATTTGATTTGAATTGAATCCAAAAGCAGCGAAAAGAAAACGAACAGAGCAAAAAGACAAACCATAGAAACGAACTGACCAAAATTAAACTCAGCATATCTCTCTCTCTCTCCTTCTCTCAGTGCAGCCCATACCGCTGCTTGCTTTGCTGCACCTCTGTCTGTCTGCAAGATTTCTCCTTCTTTCCCTCTCTCTTCTTCTCTATCCGCAGGCCGTACCCTTGTCTGCAACAACACTTCCTCAATCCCATCGAACGAAGCAGACGGTATCCCCAAATCCCAAACATACAATGACAAAACTACCCCCACAATTTTCTCCCCTGTCCGTCCGATCTGAAATCTAAACGGGTACCAGAGTAACTTTGCTTGTTTCAATACTGGGCCGTTTTGGTCCAGGCCTTTAGGCCTCTGTCTGGGCCTTTTGAATGCAAGCCGAACCTGGCAAATCCGTAACAAAGCAAAGTTTTTTGTAGAAAGGCAATTTGGTAAATAAATCAAAATCAGGGTAGTTTTACTGTAGGTTATGAAAAGTGTCAAAATTTCCTCCTCAACTTTAGACTATAGTAACTAGCAAAGGATGCACATGTGATGGTACGAGATTGAAAATTCTATTACAGTACTATTTACATACAAAAAATAATACTTGAATGTGTGTACAACTAACTGTACATACGATTTACATACAAAAGGTTAGGCGGATATATATTTACTAGATATGCTAGATGGTATACTAAGAGATGTTCATTCTTCTCATATTGGGTTGTTGAGGTGCCTCATCTTCTTGTCTATGTTACCTTCTCTACCGTGTTGTTCAAACATAAATATGTCATGTTCATGAAACTTACGATCGAGAGCCTAATGCAAGATTCCCTGATTACAAACTCAATCATAATACAATGAATGAAATTATGTACACAGTATTACAAACATAATTTCAATCTTCTACTCATTCGACGAAGCATGGAAACGTACAAACAAGTGCAACATATAACCAAAATCATGCACCTTTAACTTCAGGTGCTTGTATCATTTGTAGTTGTCATCATTGTAGTCATTTTACTAACATAATTATCATCACCTCAAGTAATTATGTTTATCAAATTGCCCTTTTCGAGGCCACTAATTTTTCCACAAAAGTTTTAGATATCTCATTTCCAACCATACATCCAAATAAAACAAAAAGTAAAACTCCACAGTACCAACACACAATCAAAACTCGAACTCGAAAACTCATATCCAAATTAATATCAAATGATAGCATTTACTCAATTTTAAGAAGTTGAAGTGAGAAAGGTTAAAATAAAACTAATCTGAGTTCGAGATCTAAATACATGAACAACACCAGTAAAGTTGCATTCTTCTTTTTCAAGTAAATGGTGTCACATATCGTGTGTTAAGTGTACATTTTGACAAGGATAATGGGATAAGACCGAGTATGCTTTTCCAAGTGGATTACGACAAATATTGCATATACTAAGCTTACGCATGTACGGTATCAGCGTAAACCTTGTATTTCTTTATGCATCACCCCCCTTGCAAAAAATATGTAACTACGGCAATCTTTGTGTCAATTCAATGTTTTTTGTTAGCCCCATATGTAATGGAACCTAGTCATGAAGGAAAGTTATAACTTCAACATGCCTACTAACCAAATGAGACCCATGCCTATTCGTCATTGACATGTATAAACATACTATAAAACCCCAACTAAGATATAGCAACTACATATTGATTAACAAATAGCAAGAAATCAAATCTACATATTGTTATAACTCTACGTGACGGTAAACACGATACATGCAATTCATTCCTCCAGTGGCAGAGCCACATAGAGATGAGGTTGGCTAAGGCTCATCCTGGAATCGCAATCTCATACATGTTGTTCACAAATATAACAATGATGAGTATGTGGTGTAATGGTGAAGATGTAACAATCCGTCCCAAATTTTTACTATTTTTATAATATTAAAACATGAAGTTGCGAAAATGCCCTTCGAAACAAAACGTTGACTTTTGTTGATCACCTTGTCATGTCATGTGAGATTCATTTTTTTGGCGTATACTTGTAGTACTCGTCGCTACGAATGCGTGGACGCAAGCGGAATTGAATTTGGAGCTAGAATAGAGATTTTACGAAATTCAGAATGATTGGGGCATTTCGGTAATTTTACGTTTCACGGGATATTTTTCCGTTTCGTCTTTTCTTGCTTTGTTTGGTGTGCCAATGGGGCCCACCCCTGTTTTGTTGTCTCTCGGCCCACTCTCTTTCTTTTCTCCCTTTTTCCTTCTTCTTTTTCTTCTCCCTGTGGGCTTCTCTCTCTAGAACCTTCTCTTTGCTTTTCTCTCCCTTTCATCTCTGCACTCTTCTCTCCTATCCGAGGCACGGACGGACACACAAACAACATAAACAATGATGGCAACACCTCCACCACGGCTCACGCTGGCAAACCACTATCACCATTATCTGAATATCGTCGTCTTGACCCTAGGCCAAGGCCTTAGATCTTCGGTAATGGCAGAGATCATTGTACATCGTCTTCCCTGATGAACCTACGGTGAGTTCTCGCTATTCCCGACGTATGTAAGTGCCTAGAACCCTTTAGATTGTGTTTTAAGGTTATATTATGGTAGTTTTTAAGTTATACTCACATGTTGGACGTAGAAACAGCTCGGAGGAACCTTCCCAAGTTTTTCGACGAATGAACCTACTTTTGAAGGTGTTTTCCTGCCAACTCCAGTCATCACTCGACCTCTTTTTGGTACGAATCTCCTCACTCCCAGCTTCATTTTCATAGGTAACACATCATTTTTGGTAGAGAAATGAGCTTGAATGGAGCTCTGGAAAAATAGCCTAGAATTCGGCCAATTTTAGGCCTCGCGAGGAAGGCAAGTACACCAATACTCGCGGACGCGTGGGGCAGCTCGTGGAGCACACGTGGCTCCACCGAAGGTACTGTGCTCACCGGCATCCATGGCAGCGCTGACGACTTTTGAGGCCAATTTTCCACCTACCCATCTCGGCGGGTGGTGACCCGGGCCGCCACACATTGGCGTCGCATGCGGCGGTCCGTGGGGGAACCCGATGTCCCTCCTTAGGTTTTTCAACGTGCCGAATTCGAATCCGCCATCCGTTTTCTCAAATTCGATTATTTTAGTAGAGTTTTAATAAATGGTCCCTATTTGTGTTTAGGTGCGTTGGTTGGAAGCGATCTCATCCTCCCTAGTTCGATCGACTCTCCGGTAGCGGAATATTTGTGAGTGGACCTTTTCTCAAAAAGCATGTTTTTATAAAATATTAGGTTTGCATGCATTTCATATTTCATGAATTGAATATGTTTTATATTATGTTTTACAAATTTCTATATTTATGGTTTACAGAGAACATATATTTTGTTTAAATTGTTTTTACGAAATATTTATGGTTTATAAAAAGGCATGTTTATAGAAATTACGTTTATGGAATTTCTTATGATTTCGGATGATGAGGTTTTAGTATTCTACACCATAGTTTGAAATATTGATAATATCGACAAAATATCGAGGATATTTCGGTTTTTTCGAATCACAGATCTTTCGGAACATATCCATGTACATATCGTACAAATATCGACAATATTGACGATAATATCAGAAAATATCGATGTCGATAATTTCACTCACACTTCAGCAATATTTTGTCAAAATATTAGTGTAATATCGCTAAAATATCAAAAATATCGATGTAAATGAAGGAAAGAAAAGGAAAAAAAAAAGAAAAAAAAGGGAAAAAAGGGAAGAAAAAAAACACAAAGGGGATTTGAACCCCTCCCATTTTAATCCTCCAACACCTTAACCACGATATATCACGTATGTTTTAGTGATAAGATGCTAAAATATTTATATTTATATGAGTGACATGTTAACAATTACATGCAAAACTATTTTGGGGATTTATCATTTGATGAATACTCTTCACAATAAACTTACTCTACACATAGAGATGATGAAGATAATGAAAATTTTGAACCTCATAGGAACTTCATGTGGTACTAAATCACTCATGTATCTTACCATGCAATGTATAAAGTGTAAAATATTGTAGTAAATCATTATATATAAATGATTATGGTGTGTTTAATCTTTTTTTCATTAATTACTACATATTTTCTACACTCACAGTGTTTGCCAGCTCGCTGTATAATCAACTTAAATCAGTTAAATCCATCATGTAATGCATTTCCTTCTAATTTTTTTTGATAAACTAATGGATAATTGACTAAATAAATATTCTCCAAAGTTTCAATAAAAATTTCCAAGTTTTTCTTACAATTTCCGTGGTTTTTATTCAATTTTTATCGATATCGATAATATCTCGATATTTCCATCGAAATTTCCATGTTTTTGGACTACCGATATTTCCGATACCATCGATATTTTATACCATGCTCATGACTTATAGTGTTTTGTTTCGGGTTCTAGACGCTGGATCGGTCCCACGCAAAAAACAAACTACCCGGAAACACCTGCGAAAATGTTGGAAAGAAATCATAATCCCTTGAGATCAAATTCTTCTATTGGAAAGGGATCATTTTCAGATCCCTTCCTTTTAATCCATTAAGTTCAGGGATTCAAACCGTTGAAATGAGATCAAACGGTTAAATTTATTATAACTTTTAAAATAGGCCCAAGCATGGAACCTATCCATTTTTACGAAGTTGAAGCTTGCTAGGAAATCGATGAGGTCGAAAATTCCAGGTTCTCGGCCCATTCTACAAGTTAGCAAAGTCCTCTCAGGTTGACTAGACTTGTGTCTAATTCTCTTTTCCACACCATTTTTCACGAATGAATTGTTGAGATTTGACCAAACGAAATTTAGTTAAATCTTAACCTTTGCTTTTCGTGTTTTGGTGTGCAATAAAAGCATCACTCACTTGGAAACGTTTTTAAAATGATTGAAAAACAATTTTGGAGAAAATGATTTTAAGTTCCAAAAACACTTCTAATTCTCTTTCCTGCACCATTTTTCAGAAATTAATTGTTGAGATTTGACCAAACGAAATTTAGTTAAATCTCAACCTTTGCTTTTCGTGTTTTGGTGTGCAGTAAAAGCATCACTCATTTGGAAACGCTTCTAAAATGATTGAAAAACACTTCTAGAGAAAATGATTTTAAGTTCCAAAAGCACTTAAAGTACTTCATGAAAAAAACACTAGTTATGTACTTCTGATAGAAAGCACTTGAAATATTTTTTCAAAATTCACTTTGCATTTTTATTAAGAATTAGTTTTAAAAATACTTTCATCAAAAGTCTGCACATTTTTTTTAGTATGCTCTAATTCTCTTCCACACAATTTTTACTCATGGCGTGTAAGACATACTTCTAGTAAGAAGCTGAAGCTTTAGGAAATCGATGGGATCAAAAATTCCAAGTCCTCAGCCCATTCTACAAGTTAGCAAATTCCACTTCGTTTGACTAGACTTGGGGCTAATTCTCTTTCCCACAACGTTTTTCACGAGTAAACTGTTGAGAAATACCTTTGCTTTTTGTGTTTTGATGTGCAAGAGCAGCATCACTCATTTAAAAATGTTTTTAAAATGACTTAAAACACTTTTAAAGAAAATGTTTTTGAGTTCAAAAACACTTAAAAGTACTTTATGCAAAAAACATCAATTGGTAGGAGAAGTACTTTTTCAAGATTTGCATTTTTGTTAAAGATTGGTTCTAAAAACATTTACATAAAAAATCCGCACATTGTTTTTAGTATGTTCTAATTCTCTTCAGCAAAATGTTTTACTGATGGCGTGCAATACATACATCAAAGCATAGAAATTTTTTCTGTTTTATGAATAATTAGTAACAAAGAGAAAAGTGAAAAAAGAGCAAAAGATATTTGTAGCCAACAATAATTAATCGATGCCAGAAAGTAATAAATTTAAATAAAATAACAATAAAAAACACCATTGAGAAAGAAAAAGAAAATTCTAGTTAATATTAATTTTATCTAATCGCCGGAGTTGGGTGGCGTCCAGAGTCTAACGACTCAGACTGAGTCATAAGGCTGAAAGCTGCCTTAAGTAAGCCCCGTGCATACGCTTGCTTCTCACTTTCTCAGTTGGTGACCTCTGTTGACCCAAAATGCCCCCACCCCAAAGTCCAAAATCTCACAACTACCCCTGATTGACCAAGAACATCTCCGCCGTTGATCATCAAAATGACAAAACCATCATCATCGACATCGACGGC
Organism: Malus domestica; assembly: GCF_042453785.1. NCBI lineage: Eukaryota > Viridiplantae > Streptophyta > Magnoliopsida > Rosales > Rosaceae > Malus > Malus domestica. Next base: position 34,010,534 of record NC_091670.1, on the reverse strand, counting down.
AAGAACATTGTGTCCTACAAAGCAAGGGCAGTGGACTAGGAAAAGGCCGGTGAGTGGGCCCTCATACCCTGACCCGGGTAACAGTATTTAATTTTCTGAGACTTGGGGGCTCTCAAGTCTCATACTTTTTTTTCTTTCTCTTTTTCTGTAATTTTTTTGAATAATTATACAATTTTCGGGAATAAAATAATAAGGTGGCTACTCGGAATCACTGTCGATGCTGTCCATTCCCTTGAGTCCCCTTCGCTTTTGCCGCATATGCAAGCACAAAGGTCGACCAAAATATTATGTGACGTTTTCTATTTTATCTTTTTATTTAATACATTTACCATTTAAAGATTTAAATTAAAAGAGGAAGGCTTTTGCCTTAAGAATTGACATAACTTCATCACTCTCATCTCTGATATTTAAAATCAATAGAAGTGGTTCTCCATGGTTCCATGAGATATCATTGTTAAATTAAGTGTATTTTTATCAAATCAATCATTCCTCTTAACTGGTGGTTTCTTCAATTTAACAAAGATTTTTCACTAAAAGACCAAAATAATTGACAATGTAAAATCTTAAGGACCACTTCTATCGGTTTTGAATCCCAGAAAAGAAAATGAAGACTTACGACAATCTTAAAGACCATTTTAGTTAAAAAAAAACTGAGAAAAAACATGTAATTGACACTAAAAAATGGAATGTCAAAATACACTTCCATAAATAAATTAAATACTGGTTGTGTTTCACTTTTCACCACTATATGAAATATTATTATAGTTGGCATGAAAAGACAACATTAGATATTATTATTATTATTCTCCACTTTAAGCACCTAATTATTCGCTCTACTGAATGACAAATCATCACCATGTTTTGAGCATGTTAATTATAGAGGAATGAATTATATGGATATTGTTTGCCGTCACGTGAACTTACAGTCCAATAATGGATTATCATGTGTAAGTTTTTCTTCACATATCAATACATTTTTGAACTGAAACTCAGCGGTAGCATTGAATCCGTTTCATATAAGACCTGACCTCAAATCCAGTTGGATCTTGTTTGCTAGCAAAAATATATTTCATTTTCCATATTAATGAGGGTGTGTGTGGAAATTTAAAATTTATAAAAATAAAAATAAACTGAGGAAAAAGACAAAAAGAGGAAAACAGTAGGAAATAGCAGCATATTAGGTCATCTCCAACCGAAGGTTGGCCAGATGGCTCGTTTTAGCCATTTGGCCCTCCAAGAAATTAATATTTTAATGAACAATACATGGTCATATTTGCCTTCATCTCCAACAGAGGGTCAAAGGGTCATAGGGCTCGTTTTAGCCCTGTTACAAAAAACTGTCTCCAACCGAGGGTCATAGGGCCAAACATAATTTATTATTTAAATTAAAAAACTATAACAACTTAAATTTAAAAACAACAATAACTTAAATACAAAAACTACAACTTATATTTAAAAACTACAACTTAAATTTAAAAACTACAAATTAAATTCATAAAAAAAAATATGGCCCAAAAAAAAAATTGAATCCAACGGTAACTAGCCATTGTATTTGAAATTTTGGCATACCATTCATGTCGGATATAACCAACAGGAATAAGTACAATGATGTCGGATATAACCGACAGGAATAATGAAAATTCTGGCCCAGCCCGGGGCTGGCTACTTTGGGCCAGCCGGTTGGCCCTTTGGCCTTTTTTTGTCTAGTGAGGCCCACGAGCCATTTGTTGTCACATCCCGGGCCCTGACCACACCATCATGGTTTTGTTTCTGGAAACTCATACGAGAACTTCCCAATGGGTCACCTATCCTGGGATTGCTCTCGCACGATCTTGCTTAACTTCGGAGTTCCTATGGAACCCAAAGCCAGTGAGCTCCCAAAAGGTCTCGTGTTATATGGAGGTGGGCGTGTACATTTAAGGCATAGATGATCTACTCCCCTGGGCGATGTGGGATCTAACATTTGTCCTAGCCCTCGGTTGGAGACGGTTTTTGGGCTATTTTCAGCCATTTGGCCTTCTGGACCAAGCCATCTCCAACCGAAGGCTGGCCAGATGGCTCGTTTTAGCTCTCTGGCACTCCAAGATACTAATATTTTAATACAAGACCATATTTGCCTCCATCTCCAATCGAGGGCCAAAGGGCCATAGAGCTCGTTTTAACTCTGTCACAAAAAACCGTCTCCAACCGAAGGCCAAACATAATTTATTATTTAAATTTAAAAACTATAACAACTTAAATTTAAAAACTACAACAACTGAAATTTAAAAATAACAACTTAAATTTAAAAACTACAAATTAAATTCATAAATAAATAAAAATGAATCCAACGGTAACTAGCCGTTGTATTTGAAAATTTGGCTTACCATTCCTGTCGGATATAACCGACAAGAATAAGTACAATGCTTTTGGATATAACTGACAGGAATAATGAAAATTCTGGCCCGGCCCGAGGCCGGCTAGCTGGCTGCTTTGGGCCAGTCGGTTGGCCCTTTGGCCCTTTTTTGTCCAGTGAGGCCCACAAGCCATTTGGCCTAGTCCTTGGCTGGAGACGGTTTTCGGGTTATTTTCGGCCATTTGGCCCCTATGGACCATTCGGTTGGAGATGACATTACCTTCTTCACGCATTTCTTCTCCCCTGACCTCATATCGATTCCTTGTCAAGTCAGATAGCCACATCCCTGGAAAACAATACTGCCAACAAATAAATATATTTAAATTAATTTTTTTGTTTTTCATTAAACCAAAAAATTAAAATTAAAATTGAAGAACCATCACCACAAAGGTCGACCTAAAAATTATGTAACGTTTACTATTTTATCTATTTATTTGTCATATTAAATTTTGTACGCATCAATCAAATAAAAGAAAATTTGGAGTCATTAGGCGTTACAAACAAATCAAAATTTGAGAACTAGTCATGCTCATGCATTTATTTAATACATTTACTCTTTAACAAAATTGCACAGAGATTTGGAATTAAAAGAGAAAGTTTTTATTTAAAATGGTCCATGAGATTGATATAACTCATCACTTTCATCCTTGATATTTAAAATCAATAAAAATGGTCCTCAAGTTGTCCACCGTTTCATGAGAAATCTTTGTTAAATTAAGAGTAATTTTGTTAAATGAACCCCTCATCTTGAATTGGCGATTTCTTCAATATAAAATTGAGTAAATGCTATCATTTGATATTACTTGGGGTGATGATAATTATGTTAGTAAAATAACTACAATGATGACAAATACTAATGATACAAGCACATGAAGTTAGAGAAATTTTTCATTGTGATCGGAATACGGGTGATATACCATATATTTTGATATAAATGATGGAAAATTTTATTTTTTTTAGTTATTAATTTTTTTAACACAAATATCTTACCATTTATATAATGACACATGATGTACCATCCTGTATTCCGATCACACTGAAAAATCTCTCATGAAGTTATTATTATTATTTTTTTTGGTAAATCTCTCCTGAAGTTAAGGTGCATGATTTTGGTTACTTTTGATGTGTCTTATTCAACATGGAATCATGTATTCCGATCACACTGAAAAATCTCTCATGAAGTTATTATTATTATTATTTTTGGTAAATCTCTCCTGAAGTTAAGGTGCATGATTTTGGTTACTTTTAATGTGTCTTATTCAACATGGAATTGTAAAGAGTGTAGGGTAGATAGTCTCTGTGATTTTCCGGAATGCCCAAAAATTTTGGAAATTGATAACATGATGGGATTTAAGGAATACCCATGGCCTCTAATTTTTCCCATTTGTTGTGAAAGAGTATTACTGCGACGATATGAGTCCTAATATGGTCAAATGGGTATGCAAATTTCATATTTTTCGATATGAGTTTTAGGGCTGGTTTGGTATTGCTGTACTTTGAAAAAATGTTGCTGTGAGAATAAGCGGCTGTGAAAAAAATCAGCAGAGTGTTTGGTAAACTTTTTTGTAAAAGTGCTGTTGGAAAAAAAAAGCAGTTTGATAGTGGGTCTTTTCATGAAAGGAGCACTGTAGCTATGTGTGCTTTGAAAAAAAAGCCAGTTTTCCAAAGCTGCAAATAGCAGCTTCAGCTTTTTCCTTTGATTTCAGCTTATTCTCACAACAGCTTCCAAAATAAGCATTTTTTTTTTCAGTTTACCAAACACCTAAAACCCTCACAGCTTTTTTTCATGAGTGCTTTTTTTTTAAGCACCTCACTCCCAAACCACCCCTTAATATGGTCAAAGAGTACTACTACGACGATATGAGTCTTAATACTACTATGGTTGATTAGTTTTCTGTTTTAGATGGCTTAATTGGCTTATTATGTTTTTACTTTCCCAGTGTTTTGTAAATCTTTTGTCATGAATTATTATTATTTTTTATTTCACAGTTTGGCGGGTCATAAAAGTTGTGTTTTGAAGAATTTATTGTCAAGATGATTGGTTATATGTTGTTTACACATTTCCATATTACATCAAATTAGTAGAAGATTAAAATTATGTCTGTAATACTATGCATATAATTTCATTCGTTGTATTATGATTGAGTTCGTAATTGGAAAATCTTGCAGCTTCGGCTTTCGATTGTAAGTTTCATAAATATGGGATTGTGTAAATACATAATGTTTTGTATATCTGATTTTTTATTGAACATGACAAATTTATGTTTGAACAATATGGTAGAGAAGATTACATAGACAAGAAAGAAGATAAGGCACCTAATGTGAGAAGAGTGAACACCATGTACATACACTCAAGTATTATCATTTGTATGTAAATAGTATTGTACATAAAAAATTTATACAATTTTCAATCCCGCAACATCGCGCGTACACTCTTTGCTAGTCACTATAGTCTAAAGTTGAGGAGGAAATTGACACTATACATAAGCTATAGTAAAAATACTTTGATTTTGATTTATTTACCAAGTTGCCATTCTACCCAAATTTTTGCTTTGTTACGGATTTGCAGGCCAAAATTTTGCTTTGTGATGGATTTGCCAGGTTCGGCTTTTGCATTCATAGGGCCAGACAGAGGCCTAGAGGGCTGGACCAAAACGGCGCGCAGTCTTGAAACAAGTAAAATTACTCTTGCCCGTTTAGATTTCAGACGGGACGGGCAAGGGTGAAGATTTTGGGGGTAGTTTTGTCATTGCACGTTTGGAGTTTGGGAGGCATGTTGTCTGCTTCGTTGGATGGGATGCCTTCAGGCGATTATGATACTCCTAGTTGAGTACTTTATTATTTTAAATTAGATAATTTTCAAAACTCCCAACAATAGATAATCATAGCTAAAAACCTTCTTATTTCTTTAAATTAAATAACTATAGCCAAAAACCTTCTTATTTCTTTAAATCAAATTTCTTTTATCGGTTCATATAAAATAAGGTCTATATATTTAAGAGTAAGATCCATTTATGTTGAAAGAAATATCTTATGATATTTTTGAACTAGTCATAAGTTCATGAGAAAGGAAAGTCCATGCTCATACTGGTTGGGTCTTTTCATAGGCCGAGGTAGGTAATGTTATATATCCCTCCATCGGCAAGAGAAAGAAAAAAAGAAGAGTAAATATCTTAATGTTACTTTAATTAATATCGATGTCTTTTATGATAAAATCTTATACCTAATAAGTTGAAAATAATATCGATATTGTTGGAAGTGAATATTTGATCTGTTTCTTTGATAATTTAACATGATATCAAAGTCAAACAACAGACCTGTACCCCATGTGATGGGTGGAGGTTTCCTGGCCCCGCTAGATGATGGCGGGTCCCTTGGCCTGTCTACCACACATAATTGTTTATGTAATACAATCAATAATCATAACTCCAAAAGTCAAGAAATTGTAAACAATTCGACTACCTTTGAGGGGATACAGACTTGCTTTGGCAACCGAAGTCGAGAAAAATGTGCTGAGGATTTGGATTATCTGTGCACCATTGACTTCAATATTTGTCTTTGAGCTGATTGCTGCCTCCCTACAATTTCACTTTGCATGCTTTCAGCAACCATCTGCAGCAAAGAAATCTTCGTACAATGGGTAGCTGCTATCCAAATTTCAATGTTGTTTACTATTTTCTCTTTCTGTTTACGGTCACTTCCTACATGCGGATGGGTGACGGACTTCCAAGCGGTGGGGACTCATGCATTGAGGAAGAGAGATGAGCACTGTTCAGCTTCAAACAAAATGTTACTGATCCTTCGGGAAGGCTTTCTTCTTGGGTTGGACGCGACTGCTGTCAATGGAAAGGAATTTTGTGCAACAACCGCACGGGTCATGTTGCAAAGGTGGACCTTCGGAATACTTATCCATCTCCAGTATGGTCTGATCCCGAAGATCACTACGACAAGTTGGCTTATGAAAATGTGAGGGTAAGATAAATCCTTCTTTGCTTAGCTTGAAGCATTTAAATTACCTAGATTTGAGCGGGAACAGTTTCCAACTCCCTAAGTTCAATGGTCTGCTTGAAAATTTGAGGTATCTCAACCTCTCCTCTGCATTATCATCTGAGGGAGCTGAGATTCCAGAGTTTATTGGAAACTTGTCGTCTTTGGAAACACTCGATCTTTCCAATAATTATTTCGAAGAGAATCCAATTCCTAAGTCTTTTGGCCAGCTTAAGAGTTTGAATTATCTTAATATCTCCAACTCAGGTTTTGGGGGAGAAATTCCCCCTAACCTTGGAAACCTGTCAAACCTGAACCATCTTGACCTAGGGGGGAATTTCTTCTTGAAAATATCTTCCGAAAGATTGAATTGGCTTCCTCGCCTCTCTTCCTTAACATACCTCAATCTCGACTTTCTCAATCTTCGCAGCGCGGGAGCAAGTTGGCTATCTGTAGTTAACATTCTTCCTTCGCTGTTAGAGTTGCATTTGTTTGAATGTGCAATTGAAAGAATTCCACTCTCAATCCAAAAGGTAAATATGACTTCACTTTTGGTACTTGATATGTCAATGAATTCTATCATTTCTCCACTACCTAGCTGGTTTTCTAATCTTACTAGTCTTCGAAATCTCTATCTGAGTGGAGATTATTTCAATGGAAACTATTTCACTGGTCCGATTCCTCGAGAGTTTGCAAGCCTCGAATATCTGCAAGGCCTTGATTTTTCTGGTAATAGACTCGAAGGTCATATTCCCAAACTAAACTTTTGCAAGCTAAAGACCCTAAACTTTCAAGGAAACAAATTTGATGGGGGAATTCAAGGGCTTTTGAGTGGATTCTTAAACTGTACAGACAGTGTATTGGAATCACTGGATTTGTCCTCTAATGAGCTGGAAGACGAGTTGCCTGACTCCCTTGGGATGCTACACAACTTGCAATATGTCAACCTTGAGTTCAACAATTTTTCGGGTAAAATCCCGGAATCTATTGGAAAGTTGTCATCCTTGAAAACTCTAAACCTCAGTTACAACAATATGATTGGACCGATTCCCGATAGTTTGGGACAATTGCCTGAGCTAGTTCACCTAGATTTGTCCAGGAATTCATGGGAAGGCATTTTAACAGAATCCCATTTTGCAAATCTCACAAAATTACGATCTATTGATGTGTCTACATATCGACCTATGTCGCTCATTGTCAATCTGACTTATGAGTGGATTCCTCCCTTCAAGCTCTACACAGTTGGCATTACAAATTGCAATGTAGGTCCTAATTTTCCTGCATGGCTTCTGTTGCAAACTGAACTTTCTGATGTCACCCTTCGTAGTACTGGAATCTCGGGTATCATACCAGAAGAGTGGTTCTTGAAGATATTGTCGCAGCTCAAATATTTGGATTTATCGTACAATCATATCAGCGGAAGGCTTCCACTCCAATTGAAATGTCCAAAACTATATCATATAGATTTGAGCTATAACAGATTCGATGGTCCACTCCCACTTCTGTCCGCCAATGTTACCATCTTTAATCTTGAAAGCAATTCATTTTCGGGGCCAGTTCCTTTGAACATTGACCAATTGATGCTGACATTACAAGGATTGTATCTTTCTGATAATCAGTTGAAAGGCACAATTCCACCCTCCATTTGCAACTTGCAGAGCTTGTCAATCCTTTCTCTGAGAAATAATCAGTTATTCGGAGAATTTCCGCAAGAATGGAGTATGTGGCCCTTAATGTTGATTGTCGATGTTGGATACAACAATCTCTCAGGTAATATCCCAAGTTCAATGGGTGTCCCAAGCTCACTTCTTGTATTAAAGATGAATGACAACAATCTTGGGGGCACAATTCCTTCTTCTGTATGGCGAAATTGCACTTCTTTGAGGAGTATCGATCTTGGAGGCAACAAATTTACAGGAAACATGACTTTATGGATAGGATCAAATGCGCCCGGGTTGTTTTTCATATGATTGCGATCCAACTTATTAAGCGGACATATCTCCGACCACTTGTGCAATCTTCCGTTGCTTGACATCCTAGACCTTAGTCACAACAACTTCTCAGGGCCCATTCCAAGTGTTTGAAGAATATGATGTCTTTGGTGGAAGGTTTTTCCAATGCCACTTTACTGTGAAAGCTATATTGAGCAAACCACATTGACGTTGAAGGGAAGAGAACTCGTATATAACAAAACTCTGTTCTTGGTGAAAAGCATCGACCTTTCATCGAATAATTTAGAAGGTGAAATCCCTGAAGAAATAACAAGCCTCATAGCGTTAAGTACCTTAAACTTGTCAAGAAATCAACTAAGGGGAAACATTCCTTTGAAGATCAGAAACCTGTGTTGGCTGGAAACTCTTGATCTCTCACACAATCACCTTTCAGGACAAATTCCTCAAAGTTTGTCTTCTTTAACCTCCTTATCTTACTTGAACTTGTCTTACAACAACTTGGGTGGAAGGATTCCTTCTGGGAACCAACTCCAGACGCTCGAAGATCCCTCCATTTACGAGGGCAACCTTTTACTGTGTGGAGTTCCTCTTTCAACTAAGTGCCCAGGAGATGATACTTTTACTGCTACAGATGCGAAAGACAGCAACGAAGATGGAAATGATAAGTTGTGGTTCTATGTCAGCATGGCACTGGGTTTCACCGTAGGCTTTTGGGGTGTTTGTGGTACATTGCTTGTGAAGAAGTCATGGAGGTATGCTTATTTTCGATTGTTCGATGACATCAAAGATAAGGTAATGCTAGCAATTGCAGTCAAAGCAGCTCATTTTCAAAGGAAACTTTGATTCGAGAAGAAATCTCTCAAGATTAAAATAAGACAAGCCAAGTGCTAACTACCAAGTTCATGTACTACGTATTTAGTTTATCTATGACTATCATGTATGTGTAATCACTGTAATGTACTGCAAGCTACTAAATAAATCATGTTTTTCCATATTTTCCTGAAATTTCCAATAAGTATTCGAATACAAGTTCTCACATAGAAAGCAAACATCGTGACTACATTTCTTTGGCGATATTTGGGAAGAAGTATGAGAAATTACAAGAATTGTAGTGTCTGCAATTTTGTCAGAAAGAGTAAATTAAATTTAATACTGGAACAATGCCATTGAACCATGAACATATAGTGTAGAGAAATTGAAAGTTGAAATAAGTGGAAGACGACATAGGAAAGAGAAGAAAGTTTATAGAATATTACTCAGTTGAAAGTTCAATAGAAAGATGAGTCGAACTGGAAAATGCACACAGACCAACTTTAAAGAATGCACCAAAAATGTCAACTTGGCATGCAATTCCTTTCTTTTTTTTCTGTTTAGATAATTTGCACAAATTTTCCCACAAGAATACAAGTGTTCACATATAAAAAATGCAGATGCCCCCACCAAAACATTCGGTAATCTGTAGAGAAAGTGGGAAAAAGGCAGAAGAAAGAGAAGCAAGTTCATTGAATGAGAAGCACACAGGAAAATGCACACAGAAAGACCAACTTGAAAAGCGATATACAGTAAAGTTTGAGGGAAAGGTTTGAATCCAAGATACAGTGAGTAGAAAATGGCTACATTATCCGACTACTAGGACAATCCACCACGAGCAAGACTAAATTAGACTTTATTCCTGAATTTCCACACATAATAATTATTTTTTACCACAAAGTTTCTGTTTGATTAACTATTAGTGCCATTTACCAAGACTTTAAGTCAATAAGTCCTGATTAGTGCTAATTAAAAATGGTTACTCGTTTCTCTTTCAGAAATCCACCAACCCACCAAAGACTTTGATGCCAAAACTTTACATGGTCGACTCTTTATCTGTTTTAATCCCTATGTGCTAATCTAGTCAAATTCAGTGGACTAGCAAGTGGCAAACATGCAAGTGGATTGAACACTTGAAATCTGGCGGCTAATAATTTCGACCTCTCCTTAAAAATTCGGTTCTTATGCTCAGTAGCCATCTGCATTCTGCACCAAACAAAGCAAAGAAAACTTGATTCTTACAACAATGTCTATCTTTGCAAATTTATGCAATCCCACCTATCACCTCAATATTGCTCACTGTTTTCTCCTTTTGCTTTTGGCCTCTTCATATCTACACACTACTAAAGTCTGTCTTGGTGATGCACTCCCAACTGCCAAATGCATCGACCAAGAGAGACGTGCGCTTCTCGCCTTCAAAGAAGATCTCACCGATCCTTCCGGCAGGCTTTCTTCTTGGGTCGGTCGCGATTGCTGCCAATGGAAAGGAATTTCATGTAACAACAACACGGGTCATGTTGAAAAGATGAGTCTCCAGAATCCATACATATATAAGCTATTGGTCTTTGATGCAGAGCGAGATGAGATGGAGTACTCGTCGTTGGGTGGTAAGATAAATCCTTCTTTGCTTAGCTTGAAGCATTTGAATTACTTAGATCTAAGCCGCAATGATTTTCGAGGGATTCACATTCCCGAATTCTTTGGCCAGCTAAAAAATTTGGGGTATCTCAATCTCTCCTCAGCTTCATTTGGAGGAGATATTCCACCTCATCTTGGTAACTTGTCACATTTGAACCATCTTGATCTCAGTGAAGAGTCTGACTACTCCTTACTTGAAATACCTTCCGAAAACTTGAATTGGCTTTCTCGTCTCTCTTCCCTAAAATACCTCAATCTTGAAGGGTTGGACCTCAGCAACACAAGTTGGCTACATAATGTTAACATGCTTCCCTCCCTACTTGAATTACACTTGCCATCATGCCAAATCGAAAACCTTCCACTCTCACTCAAGAACATTAGCCTCAAATCACTTTTGGTCCTTGACATGTCGTATAACGATTTGAAGTTTCCATTTCCTGATTGGTTTTTCAGTCTTGGTAACCTCACTAAACTGGATTTAAGTGGGAACTTGCTGATTGGACCCTTTCCCATTGAACTTGAGAGCCTCAAATCACTTGAACACCTTCATTTATCTTTCAATGGACTTGAAGGTCGAATTCCCATGCTTGAAAATTTTTGCAGTCTAAAGACCTTAAATCTTGCCAGCAACAAATTTGATGGGGGGATTCAAGAGCTGTTCGACGGTTTATCAAGTTGTCCCAATAGTAAACTCGAGTCACTAGATTTGTCTTCTAATATGCTACAAAGCAATTTGCCGGCGTCCTTGGGGATGCTACGCAATTTGAAGTATCTCAGCCTCTACAACAATCTTATGAATGGGTCCATTCCTGAAAGTTTAGGACAACTCCCTAAGCTAGTTCACCTCGATCTGTCGTTCAACCCGTGGGTAAGCATTTTGACTGAATCCCATTTCATGAACCTCACAAGATTGAAATACTTTGCATTAGGCAGAGTGGATCCATACCCAACTCTACCTATTCACCTCAGTTTCAATGTGTCTTATAATTGGGTACCTCCTTTCATGCTTCACACAATCAACATTGCGAACTGTAAAGTAGGTCCTGCCTTTGGGGTATGGCTTCAATCTCAAACTGAACTAGTCTTTGTCAAACTTCGGGGTACTGGGATTTCCGATTCTATACCAAAGCACTGGTTCTTGAAATTATCTTCCAACGTCGAATATTTGGATTTATCTTACAACCAAATCACTGGAAACCTTCCATTGGAATTGAATTTTCGGAATACTCTAATTTTGGATGTGAGTAACAATCGAATTGAGGGGCCATTCCCACTTTGGTCTGGTAACCACGTGATCCGCCTTGAGCTTGAAATGAATTCAATTTTCGGGCACATTCCTTTGAATTTGGACGAAAGGTTTCCAAAACTGGTGGCATTGTATCTCGCGGAGAATCGTTTGAGTGGTACTATTCCAAGCTCCATTTGCAACATGCAAAACTTGCTAGTCCTTTCGCTGAGAAACAATGAGTTATCAGGAGAATTTCCTCAAACATGGAGTCAGTTGCATGAGATCTTGGTCATAGATGCTGCACACAACAATCTCTCAGGCAAACTTCCTAGTTCGATTGGTGTCTCGGGCGCTCTTTTCGGGTTGAAGCTGAACAACAACAACTTCGATGGTGAAATTCCTCTTTCCTTGCAAAATTGCACTTCTTTGAGGCATATTGATCTCGGAGATAACAAATTCACTGGAAAAATACCTTCATGGATAGGATCAAAGGTGCCACTGGTATCGATCTTACGACTGCGGTCCAATTTTTTCAGTGGAGAAGTCCCCCAACAGTTGTGCAATCTTGGCTACCTTCATATCCTAGACCTTGCACACAACAACTTTTCAGGGACTATTCCTAAGTGCTTGAATAAACTGAGTGCTCTGACGCATGGAAATTTCAGTGCTTATGACTTATATGCTTTTTATGACCAAGAAACATCAGTGGTGAAAGTAAGACAACTTGACTATCAGCCGCAGACTATAATGTTCGTAAGAAGCATTGATCTTTCATCGAATAACCTCGAAGGTGAAATCCCTGAAGAAATATCCAGCCTCGCTCTACTGCATAACTTGAACTTGTCGATGAACCAATTGAGAGGAAGCATTCCATCAAAGATTGGGAACTTGCTGTTGCTCGAAGCTCTTGATCTTTCGATCAACAACCTTTCAGGAGAGATTCCTCAAAGTATTTCACTTCCGACGTTCTTGTCTCACTTGAACTTGTCTTATAACAACTTGACCGGTAGAATTCCTTTGGGCAGCCAGCTTCAGACACTCACGGATCCATCCATTTACGAGGGTAACCCGTCACTGTGTGGGGTTCCCCTTTCAACCAAGTGTCCTGGAGATGATCACACTCCTACAAAAGACAATGATCATGAAGATGGAAATGATAAGTTTTGGTTCTACATTAGCATAGCACTCGGATTTATCGTAGGTTTTTGGGGTGTCTGTGGCACATTAGTCGTCAAGAAGACATGGAGGTATGCTTATTTTGGATGGTTCGATGCCATTAAAGATAAGGTACTGCTAGCAATTGCAGTGCAAATGGCTCGTTTTCAAAGGAAGGTTTGATTAGAATAGAAATATGAATGTCGTTCTTGAATTCGGAAAATTTTAAATAACTATAAAATACATGTACTGTGTGATTTTTATTTTTTGTTCTTCCTTTTGTTGGAATTTACGAATGTAATTGCACTGGATGTTTGATGAATAAGTTTGGAATATCACTAGTATTAAAAAAACATATGATCCTGAATTGCATTGCCAATTGCCTCTCTCTTCTCTCTGCCAAACCCTTTCCACCAAATACTAATTGGTGTGCCAAGACTTCCACGGCTACCCATATCATTCCATAGAAAATTTCGTATTTCCTATTATTTAATAACATATAAGAAAGCAACGAGTGTAACAATGACTATTTTACGATGTTTCTGGTAGGCTTTTGTTTGGGTGGGCCATGATTGACTATTTTACAATGACTATTCCTAAGTGTATCCATGAAATAATACAATTGATTAGACACTCAAAATGTATCCATGTTGTATATGCTACGATTACGGTCCAACTATTCTTGTAGACATTTCCCAACAACTTTGCAATCTTCGGCACCTTCATATCCTTGCTCGACCTTAGTCTTCATATCTTAAAGACATAGTGGAGGACATAAGGTAGCACTTGCAATTGCGTTGAAAGTGGCTGATTTAAAAAAATTCTTTCTTTTTTGAGTTTGATGGTATTATTATGCATATGTGGTGTTTTTTACCTTCTGCTTTGTGTTTTTTGAACTTGCAATCTGTGATACAAATAAAGGAACTCTTATCTTTCAAAAGATGTTCCCACAGACAATTATGTATTAACCTGGAATTAAATAAAAATTATAGTTTGTACTGATCAATCGCATAATAATATATGTGACCATCCAATGTTGCAATTTAACAAAACAACGGTTTGTTCATAAAGTACATAAGCGCACGTATATATTCTTCTCTTTTACACTTCTAGAGAAATCAAATACCTCTTGTGCTTGCATCAACAATGGTTCTCTGATATCTTCGAGCAATTCGTTTGACGACATACTTTCTTGAGGTCCGGTAGGAGCATGTCCCTTTTGCTGTCTGGTTACCATGCCTTTTTTAGCTTGAATTGGTCCTGGCTTCCTTCAGGCTCTACAATGCAACGCATTAAGAGAAATCCGTCTTTCAGCAAGAGTAGACCAATTTCATCACTACGGTTTTTGAAAAAGCATTAAATTGATTACATACCAGCCGTTTGAAGGATCTACTTTGAGCAGCGTTCTTTCCATCTTCCATGCCGGGTTTAGCACGATCAAGAGCCTGAGGGGAAAAAAAAATGTTGATTTTAAACATTGGTCAATGCAACCGGGTAAAACGGCAGAGAACTTATCTGCCGCACTATAATAGACTAAAGTAAAATGCTGTATTACAGAATGCAAACTAAGCTCAGACTCAACACAGTTTGTCTCCCCAGTCCCAAAAACCAATCCTCTACATTTGGCTCCGTGTCTTCGTATCATTTTGAGGCCATGAGTTTCCATTTGTGCTATTTCATTTCAGATGGGATTCATTGCAAACTAGGGATCAAACCTAAGTAAAAGAACAGCTGTGTTCGATCTCTTTGCTTGTGATACAAAATACTGATCGGTCAAGTTAACAAAACATGTGCATGTACTGAGAGAGGAGAGAGAAGGCAAGGGTGGAAGATGGGGGAAAAAATTCCATTTTTCATTCAAGATCTCTTTTCTTAGGGTAAAATCAATTTAAAAATTTTAGAACGTTGGGGTTTTAATATAGAACCACTCAAGATATTATCAAGCAACTGAAGAAATAGAGATACTGTAGCTTAAACTATACTGGAAAGGGAAAATACTACCTCAATCAAAGATTCCACGCGACGTCTCATCCTTGTATGCATGAAACCCTCTGAACACTGCAAAAGAATATGCACAAAAGGAGATTGAGATCAAACATATCAAATGAAGAAATACATACATATTAATCATTGAAGACATAGTGCGCTTCCAAGCAGCAATCATAGTCAGTACGTTATAGACAGACAGAGACGGACAGACAAAAAAGTTGTGCAGGACAAGGACTTATAGCATGGAAAAGTTGGTCCAACATTACTAATAAATGAAGTTTAGGAAAACTGAGCGATGGGCTGCAAACAAGAGTAAATCAGACAAAGCAAAAACATATACGACAAAGAATAAAATCTTACCTCCTGCACATAAACTACGAACTTTACACGATTTCCGGATCATACCATATCCATTTATCAATAGAAAGTAATATGACAAAATTTGTTTAGTTGATGAGGACAAAAGGTGGAAGTAACAAGTTTAGAGGAAAAAGGTCACCTTAACATGGTAACTAACATAAGCATGAAAAGTTGATAAACTCCAAACTGTTCGATCCAATTTCTTGCCTTCCACATGACGAGGGAAAATAACTGCATTGGTACACCGTACATTTTATTAAAGTGAAAAATAAAAAACAAACTGCCCATTTCCCTGACATTACCAAAAGTGACAAATCCTGCATTGGCAGACAGTGCTTCAGTGGGAGCTTCCTTTAGTTCTAAAGGAGGGGTAGGAGACCACAAACAAGGAGGGGCGCTATTAAGTCCAGCTGCACGTCTTGCTTCCACAAATTCCTAAATGGTAATAAAACCATCACACTTAGCAACTAAAACACATCAAAACAAGAGTACATAGATCCATGGCAGCATAGCTTGGAGGTAGCAGAGTTCAACAAGCTAACATTATCTAAGGTATCTAGCAAACCTTATCAGCCTCACCAACATATAATTAATAGACTTCACATTCTCTTCCTGGGTAAAAAAATTTAAATTTGCAATTTAAGGTCATATACTTATCAAACCTGCAAGAAGGAAGTTGCAAGAACAATATCTATAGAGTCCTTGAATCTCATAGGGAACACTACCGTCACTTTGTCTACCTGCAAAAAACATCGCAAGGTTTATCAGAATAAGGTTTCAACTGCAGTCCCTATAAGTAGCTAAAGTACAAAACATAAAAGCAACAAAGAGCAAAATGATAATTTGTTAGCCTTAATACGTAAGTTTACCTGAGGAATAAGGAAAAAGGACTCGTTTGGTCGATGCAAAAGAGCGACAAGCCCATCAGTATTGGACGCAACATTCCTTGCACCAAGCTTCTTCAGAACCCCTCGCAATGGAGCACCTAGCACCACTTCTCTTACAGATGCAATCTTTAGCAAAAGAGCATGTTTGTACTCTACGCAAAATCGCATCCGCATAACAAAGTCAAAAAAGGAAAAATTGGAAGTCAGCCAAAAAAATCAATAGATAAAAAAGGTCGTACCCAGTGCACAAGGCTCCCGCTTTACGCAGGGTCTGGGAGAGGTGAATGTCGGCTAGCCTTACCCCCATTTATGGAGAGGCTGCTCCCAAGTCTCAAACCCGAGACCTACCGCTCATGGGCGAAGGCACTTGCCATCGCACCAAGTGCGACCTCTTAAAAAAAAAATCAATAGATAAATACATAAAATTCGAATGTATAAGAAAAACGAAAGCCCGAAAGAGGATAATCTAGTAGAATAGAATCTAAAGCAACCCTAATAAAGTGAGACAATGTTGGGTTTTACACCAATGGACCAAGCAGTCCAAGAAGGGTTTTATACCAATGAACCAAGCAAGTCCAACAAGCTAAAGTTATCTGGAAACAAGCCAATCTTGTCTATCAAGCTAAATGCATACTAAAACACAAAAACTTCGAAAAGAATATTAGCAACTAGAAAAAACACCCCGACGACTATTATTCATTGCCTTGACCGGCTTTAACAAGATCTCTTAAATGTTTTGAAAACATATATCCATGGGTATGGCAAGCTTTATAATGACCTTAGAAAAGGAATTCGTTGAACCTTCATCTGGAGGAAGTTTGTTGAGATTGAGCTTCAAGGTAAGATTAAACCCATCTCTTGGGGGGTCAAGAATTTGAACCACCGCGCCGTATGCAGCCTTTATAGCCTCTATAGCTCCGGAGGGAAGGCCGCCCAAGAACACAGTTTCCGGAGGTGGAGTCGGTAGCGATACCGAAAGCAACAATATATGTGGGTTCTTCATCGTCACCTGCATAACATCAATGCCATTACACAACCCGTCCAACCAAAACTGTTCAAAATCCGAAATTGAATTCTGGGTTATCACCTGAATGTGGTAGCGAACGTCGTCGAACTCGGCCCAGTGGTAGTCCGCCTCCACCGCCTTCTCGATGCTGCAAAACCATACAAAAATGAGAGGGTGACAATGAGGAAGAAGAAAAAGAAGAAATTGGACCGTTGAATTGGGTAAAGGAACGAACTTTTGGAGGCGATTGAGCAAGGTGTCGAGTAGAAATCTTGAGTGGGACTGCAATAGAATCATTGGGACTGAATTGGGTTTGAAGATTTGACGGTTTTTGTGGCGCCTGTGGCTTCTGCTCTCAGTATCTGTTCGTCGGGAGAGAGAGCTCAGAAAATGCAGAACTGGCTGAGATGGATCTACACTTGAGAATTTGACATGGCGTGTCGCTCAGGGAGTCTGCGGTTCAAACAACGGAGAACTTTTTTATTGTCACGGAATACGCCTGTTTTTTATTTACGGAGGTGAGGGAATTTTTTTTTTTTTTAAGTTATTAATTTTTTAACACACATATTTCACCATTTATACAATAACATATGGTATACGATCTCGTGTTTCAGTTACATCGAAAAATCTCTCCCAACAACGTCGTGTTTTTGGAGAAATTTTTTGTTGCGATGGAAACACAAGTGGTACATCACGTGTTTTTATGTAAGTGGTGGGAAATTATATTTTTTAAATTATTAATTTTTAACACACATACTTTACCATTTGTACAATGACAAGTATGTCGATCATATTGAAAAATCTTCCGTGATTTTGGCCTTTACCTCGTTTTTTCAACTTTACCTCTCTTCTTTTGCTATTTGGTCCTTTTGGAATTCGGATGCCGGAATGGTACCCTAATTCTTTCCTTAATTCCAAATTCCACCCTCTCTTCTTCTCGTTATGCCACTTTGTGCAGTTGCTCTTGGCTTCATGTCTTTGAGACATTCTGTTAGACATCCTTGTCAAACATCCTTTCAAACATATTGCTTTCAATAATTCTGTTATGAATTTACTATAATTTTATAAAATTTAATCAGATATTTAGAATTCAAGCATTTACGGGAACAAAACACTTTTACTTGTTATTTTACATAAAATTGTGACATTTCAAATTTCAACATGTGATTATCTATGATTTTGGCACTTAGTAATAGATCTTATAATGAAATAAACTGTGAAATTTTCCTCAATTAGTTACTCGTCTAGTAACTCCGCCTATGTCTTACATGGCCGGTCCCAAGCCCGGATAAAGGAGGAGGGGGAGGGCGTCAGGTAGTCGACAGCCGGCACTCCATGATCACGTCGAATCCTTATGAAAATGAATCCAGAACAAAATCACGCTAAAGCTAGGGCGTCACCCGTAAGTGGCGCGCTGTGTGGCCCGAGCACAGTGATAAGTGAGCAAGGGTCGCTGTATCTCCATCGGCACCCAGATGCAGTGTTAAATGAGCAAGGGGGCCATAGAAACTTCTTTTCGAACGACTCCACTCAAAGTTGTTTGGGAGCATATGCTCCTATCAACTTTACCCGGGACACACAAAAGAAGTACTTTGATCCTATTAGACGGGGGAGGGTGAATAAGCTATGACAGAAGGGTAGAGTTCAAGAGAGCAAAATGCGTTTAGGAACGTGGAATATAGGAACCTTAACGGGAAAATCTATGGAAGTAGTGGAAGTTATGGTGAGGAGAAGGATAAATATTATGTGCCTACAAGAAACTAAGTGGGTTGGTAGTAAGGCAAAGGATCTAGAAAACTCAGGGTTTAAACTTTGGTATTCGGGCACAAATAGAACGAGAAACGGTGTTGGCATCATCGTGGACAAGACCTTGGTACAAGATGTTGTAGATGTCAAGAGGGTAGGAGATAGAATCATGGCAATCAAGATTGTAATAGGACAAGAACTTATCAATGTGATTAGTGCGTACGCACCTCAAGTAGGGTTGGATACGAGTTCGAAGGAGAAATTTTGGGAAGATCTTGGAGACTTGGTGCAAGGAATTGCTCAGACGGAGAAGTTATTTATAGGAGGAGATTTAAATGGACACGTGGGCAGGGAGACAGGCAACTATGGAGGTTTTCATGGTGGCCATGGTTTTGGGGAGAGAAACGAGGATGGGGAAGCTATCTTGGATTTTGCAATGGCATATGATCTCTTCTTAGCCAACACCTTCTTTAAGAAGAGAGAAGAACATGTGATCACCTACAAGAGTGGGTCGTCAAAAACACAAATAGATTTTCTTCTAATGAGGAAAGGGGATCGTATAACTTGTAAGGATTGCAAAGTTATACCAGGAGAGAGCGTGGCTAATCAACATCGCTTGTTGGTGATGGATGTACATATCAAACGAGTAAGACAAAAGAACAAGACTTGGAAGTGCCCAAGGACTAGATGGTGGAATCTAAAAGAAGAAAAATAAGTCATTTTCAAAGAGAAGGTAATCACCCAATGTGTGTGGGATAGAGAGGGGGAAGCTAGCCAAATGTGGGATTTCATGGCTAGTTGTATCCGAAAAGTAGCAAAAGAGGTATTAGGAGAGTCCAAGGGCTTTGCCCCACACCAAAAGGAATCTTGGTGGTGGAATGAGGAGGTACAAACAAAGGTGAAGGCTAAGAAGGAATGTTGTAAAGCCTTATACAAGGAGAGGACCGATGAAAATGGTGAAAGGTATAGAAAAGCGAAGCAAGAGGCGAAGAAAGCTGTCAGAGAAGCTAAGTTAACGGCTTACGACGATATGTATAAACGACTAGATACCAAAGAATGAGAGTTAGATATCTATAAACTATCTAGAGCAAGGGAAAAGAAGACAAGGGACCTAAACCAAGTGAGGTACATCAAGGATGAGGATGGAAAGGTTCTTGCTACAGAGAACGCGGTTAAAGACAAATGGAGAGGTTATTTTCATAATCTTTTCAATGAAGGACATGAAATGAGTGCTTCTTTAGGGGAGTTGAGTAACTCAGAAGAGTGTAGAAACTACTCTTTTTATCGTCGAATCCGGAAGGAAGAAGTGGTTGTAGCTTTGAAGAAGATGAAGCATAAAAAAGCAATAGGCCCAGACAATATACCAATCGAAGTGTGGAAACTTTTGGGAGAGACAGGTATAACATGGCTCACTGACATTTTCAATAGGATTTTGAAAACGAAGAAGATGCCAAATGAGTGGCGAACGAACACTTTGGTGCCTATCTACAAGAATAAGGGCGACGTACAAAATTGCATGAATTATAGGGGTATTAAGCTAATGAGTCATACAATGAAGCTCTGGGAGAGAGTCATTGAGCATAGATTGAGGCAAGAGACACGGGTTTCGGACAACCAATTCGGGTTCATGCCAGGGCGCTCAACCATGGAGGCAATCTATCTCTTACGAAGATTGATGGAAAGATATAGAGATGGGAAAAAGGATTTACACATGGTCTTTATAGATTTGGAAAAAGCGTATGATAGGGTCCCAAGAGACATTCTTTGGAGGATTTTAGAGAAGAAAGAAGTACGAGTAGCATATATCCAAGCTATAAAGGATATGTATGAAGGAGCAAAGACTGCCGTAAGAACTCATGAAGGACAAACCGAAAGCTTTCCCATAACTGTAGGATTACATCAAGGCTCATCCTTAAGTCCTTACCTTTTTGCGTTGGTAATGGATGAGTTAACAGGACATATTCAATATGATATTCCTTGGTGTATGCTTTTCGCAGACGATATAGTGTTGATAGATGAAACTCAGGAAGGGGTAAATGCAAAGCTTAACCTTTGGAGAGAAGTGTTGGAATCTAAAGGTCTTCGCCTAAGCCGATCAAAGACAGAATATATGGAGTGCAAGTTCAGTGCAAATGGAGGCCAAAACGAGTTAGGGGTGAGGATCGGAGATCAAGAAATACCAAAGAGCGACCGTTTTCGTTACCTAGGATCTATCTTGCAAAAGAACGGAGAATTAGATGGAGATCTCAACCATAGAATACAAGCTGGATGGATGAAGTGGAAGAGTGCATCCGGCGTGTTGTGTGACCGCCGTATGCCACTGAAGCTCAAGGGAAAATTTTATAGGACGGCAATAAGGCCGGCGATGCTGTATGGCACAGAATGTTGGGCGGTGAAACATCAACACGTACACAAAATGGGTGTAGCGGAGATGAGGATGCTTCGTTGGATGTGTGGGCACACGAGAAAGGATAAGATTAGGAATGAGGATATCCAGGGTAAAGTAGGAGTAGCCGAAATTGAAGGAAAGATGAGAGAAAATCGGTTACGGTGGTTTGGACATGTGCAAAGAAGGCCTACTGACGCTCCGATTAGAAGATGCGACTATGAGACAGAGGTTCAGGGCCGAAGGGGCAGAGGAAGACCTAGGAAAACTTTGGAAGAGACTCTAAGAAAAGACTTAGAGTACTTGGATCTAACGAAGGACATGACACAGGATCGAGCACAATGGCGTTCTAAGATTCATATAGTCGATCCCACTCAGTGACTTGGATTTTCCAAGTCTCCAACCGAGAAGTTTTCCTCACTCGGGAAATTAAGGGAACACTACCCCAACCTACATGCTCCACTCAGAAAGCTTCAACATACAAGCTTCAACAAAAGAAAATTCAAAGAACTTAGCGAAGAAGGCTTTGGTGTATTTAACACAATACGTTGAAATGAAGGAAAGCTTATTTATTGATATCCTCGATAAGCTACAAATATGTACATATACATGAGTCAAAATAAACACACAAGAGGGAGCCTTCACAAAGGTTGCTTAGGAGAAGTCTCAGCAGTCGGTAGAGCCCCAGAAAGAGAAGTCTCAGCATGATTGCTTTCTCAAAAATCGATGAGGCATCGTTCTCCGAATCAATCGAAGAGGCGCTCGCTTTCTCAAAAGCTGGGCTGCTCAGAGACCACGAGGGCCGATCTCAGAAATCAAAGAGGCACCTACTTTTCTAGCCTTGTCAGCACCTGTCACACGCACACTCAGCTTTGCAGAAATTATGGGCATTCTGTCGAAGACTTCTGGTGAAGTAGAAAGCACATGAATCTTACTGTTCAATCACCCACTTCCCACACGCAACAATAGCTCATGGGTACCACAGATAACTTTGCCAAAGTTCTCTGCCAAAGTTGAGCACGTGAAGCTTGCAGCTCCCACTACATCGCTCTGACCAAGAAAGGTAAAAGAATAGCAAAGAAACAGCACTAACAAAGTTTAGACACATAAATTTTGAAGGTCTAGCTACCATATTATTACCCACAAGGGTAAAGGAACAGTACCATTGCTGGATAATTGGAAAGTCCCTGTGTGTCAACCTCTGTGCTTCGTGGCAAGGTAGACTAGCAAACATGCCCAACCTTTACTCACATTTGAGACAACACTCCCAACAGGATTGCTTGCTCCAAAATCGAAGAGGCACCGCCTTCCGAATCTCGAGAGCCAGACTCCCAACATGATTACTTCCTCAAAAATCGAAGAGACACTGCTTTCCGAATCTCGAGAGCCAGACCCCCAGCATGATTGCTTTCTCAAAAATCGAAGAGGCATCGTTCTCCGAATCTCGAGGGCCAGATACCACAGACCACTTTTTCAAAGTGCTCTGACAGAGTTAAAACATGTGAAACTGGCAGCTCCCACTACCGTGCTATGACCAAGCATGGTAAAGGAATAGCATTACTACTTGTTGTTAGGGAGACTCCTATATATGTCGACCTCCATCCCCAACGGACAGGCAGACCTGCAAAAATGCTCAACCCTTCATCATATCTGAGAGGGCACTCCCAACGAAGCCTTTCAAAATATTCAGCTTTCTTTCCCCCCGATAATACCTCTGCAAACAAGCTATACTAGAGCAAGAATATCTCATATCATCAGGGTTAAAAGCAAAAGTATCCCATATCATGCTTTTTCCCTGTCTTTTCCTTTGGCCTTGTTTTTACCTGCAAGACAAGGAGAAAGAGAGCAATCAGTCAGCACTTGGAATCAAGCTTCCAGCCAGGAATTGACTGCCTGGAACCCCTTACCTGATTACTTACCTGGCATTGCTCTCGAGTACTCATCTTCAACATCTTATGTTTCCAGGGAAGATTCCGCATCTGCTTGAGGAACAGATAGGGCAAGTGCGAAGGATACAAGGAAGCATGTGGAGACAAGCGTAACAGCACACGTGCCGATACATCCATTACTCTGTCAAAAGCAAAAGTATCCCATATCAGCAGGGTGGAACGTACTCTAGATTTGATGGACTTGTTTTGACCCTCAAATTCTTCAGTCGGCCTTATACTCTGGAGGAAACCAGAAAACCCTCCAGCTCAGTTCAAGAATAAGCCTGTGGAAAGTTACTTCTTCAAAAGCAAAAGTATCTCATATCATCTCTTCTCATTTTTCTTCTCTTTATCCTTCATGCTGCTGCAAGATGGGGAGAAGGTGAACAATCAGTCGGAGCTCTGATTGCTTACCTTGTCTGTCACCTCTTTCAGCAGACCCCCTAGCTCGGCGACTTGGGGGACTCCTACTACATGGTTTGTATCGCGCTTGACCAAGCCTGAAACTACAAGTAAGCTTCAAGTGAAATTGATACATTACCTTGTGCATCTCCACCAGTTAAAGATACCACCCCTGGATGGAGGAAGAGTACTTCCAGAGAAGATGCCACATCTACCTATGAGACAGATAAGGCAAGTCAAGACGACACCACACTCCGATACTTAGAAGTTTCGTGATTACGAGATCATTCTCCCACAATATTTCCTAATGTCATTTGTACTAAATCATTCACTTGTACTCACTAAAGGAGAGCTTGAACCTATGTACTTGTGTAAACCCTTCACAATTAATGAGAACTCTTCTATTCCGTGGACGTAGCCAATCTGGGTGAACCACGTACATCTTGTGTTTGCTTTCCTATCTCTATCCATTTATATACTTATCCACATTAATGACCGGAGCAATCTAGCGAAGATCACAAAAAGCGACCGTTTTCGCTACCTAGGATCTATCTTGCAAGAGAACGGAGAATTAGATGGAGATCTCAACCATAGAATACGAGCTGGATGGATGAAGTGTAAGAGTGCATCCGGCGTGTTGTGTGACCGTCGTAGGCCACTGAAGCTCAAGGGAAAATTTTATAGGACGGCAATAAGGCCAGCGATGTTGTATGGCACAGAATGTTGGGCGGTGAAGCATCAACACGTACAAAAAATGGGTGTAGCGGAGATGAAGATGCTTCGTGGGATGTGTGGGCACACGAGAAAGGATAAGATTGGGAATGAGGATATCTGAGGTAAAGTAGGAGTAACCGAAATTGTAGGAAAGATGAGAGAAAATCGGCTCCGGTGATTTGGACATGTGCAAAGAAGGCCGACTGACGCTCCGGTTCGAAGATGTGACTACGGGACAGAGGTTCAGGGCCGAAGGGGTAGAGGAAGACCTAGGAAAACTTTGGAAGAGACTCTAAGAAAAGACTTAGAGTACTTGGATCTAACGGAGGACATGACACAAAACCGAGCGCAATGGCGTTCTAGGATTCATATAGCCGACCCCACTTAGTGGGAAAAGGCTTTGTTGTTGTTGTTGTTGTTGTAGTTACTCGTCTAGTGATATCACCTCTTTTCAATGTCAAAAGAGTTTCAATTTCAAAACCTCTACTCTTTTAATATAAAAAACTTTAAATTTCTCATTTGAGAAAATAATGAATTTTCCAAAAACTTAGTTAATGGTAAGTTGAAAATGCATATAAAATTCAGGAACAAACTAGCAGAGCATCCCATCTAAAATAAAGGACTTTAGGGCAAAATTGAGTGAATTTTAGAATTTTAATCACCAAATTAAAAAAAAATAAAAGTGAGTTTTATACACTTTTTAAATTTTTTACACACTCATATTTAATTTTAACCGTTAATTTTATTTCACTTATTTAATCCAACGACGTTTACGAAATATCAAGAGTGCATGAAAATCACTTAAAAAATGCACGTTTTAGACCATCTTCAAATGAAATGTCAAATTTTGAACATAGTATTTAAATTTGACAGCTTATGTGGCATTTTGACATATTTTCATGTTTTGCTCTCCACCCAATATATCAAATTAAACTATTATTTTATTACATTATTATTTTTTTCTTAATTTATTCTTATACTTTAAATTTTACATATAAATAATTCATAATAATTATGAGCCTTTGGAGCATCAGCGTCGAACCGTAATCCGAACCCCCCACTTTTCATGGTGTTGGAGTTGAGCTCCATGGCGGGTGGGTCTTCGTTGTTGAGAATCTGGGTGGGGAGCCAAAACGCAAGGTCGTCTAACGTATCAGCCATCTAGGTAGTCCTTGAAATAGCTGAGAAAAGTATAGAGAGAGTGAAGAAAAAAGTAGAGATAGAAAGTGGGGTTTGATGGGTTTGAGATATGGGGGTTTTGCTGCTAGGTGAAGGTATAATAATGGCGAAGCCAGCTAGGTTTGATGGTCCTACAGAGAGACTTACAGGGACCCAGCAGATATGGAGAATCTTAGGTTAGTGAGAACGAGAGAACAGAGGAGGAAGATATATCTGGGACGATGAGAAGCTTTATTGAAAGTTGAGATGAAGCCCCTAATAAATGACAATAAAATATTAATAAATGACATTAAAATATTAATAAAAGACATTTAATAATTGGGTAAATTACATAATACCCCATCATATTTGAGGTCTATTACAAGTTACAACCTCATACAACATCTTTAAAACATTTGACTTTCATATCTCACGTACTATTTTATTTCAAAATAATAACTCCGTTAGATTTTCCATCCATTGGTCGGTTAAATGTTGACGTGGCTGCCACATGGTAAAAAAATAATTTTTTATACATTAAAAATATTATAATATTAACCCTATTAAAAATAAAATAAATAAAAAATTGAAAACCTTTAACCCATTCCCTTGGACCACCTCTTCTCCTCCACTCTCTTCACCTCCTTCCCACCCCACCCCCACCTCCCTCCCAGTTTTCTTCCATAACCGAAACCATCTGGGTCAGCCTCGGCTAGGCGACTCTCAGACCCAAATACCCGTCCCAAGAATCCCGAGGCTTGTCCATTGACATCCGACTGGGTCTCTCGCCGCTTTTCCACCACGAAACCCTCGTTCTCAACCTTCTTCATCTTTTGCTTTCGCCGTCATTGCCTCACCTTCCTGCTCAAAACCGACATCGTCCCCCAAAATGTCCTTTCAATGTCCTTCAAATCGCTACCCGCACCCTTCTTTTTATCCCATTCCAGATTTATCAACTCCTTCATCGTCTTAAACTTCGCATCCAAATTGAAAACATTAGCTTCATCTCCACCTTCGTTTTTCTCCTCATCTCTCACTTCGACATCAAACTTTCTCGGCACTCATTTGCGGTCGTCATCGATGTTGAAGAGCTCTGACTCGGAATAGGGGTTCTGGGTCAGGGGTTGCGATGGAGGTAGGGGTGGAGTGGGAGGGGTGGGTTTTTGGATGGGAGGGGAGGTGAAGAGAGTGAAGGATAGGAGGTGGTCAGGGGGAATGGTCTCTATCTCACTCTCCCTAGTCTCTGTGGAACTAGGTGAAGCCCAGAAACCAATAACTAGCTCCAGCAAACCCCATGAGTTTCTAGCCAAATCTCGGTCGACTTCGGTTATCCCACGACCAATCTAAGTTACAAAACCCTTCCTCTTGACTCTATGCTCTTTTTCGTATGTAGATCATAAAGTCGTACAGAAAAGCCGACAAAATGAGAGAGAAGAGTGACATGAGAGAGTGAGAGAGTCCACGGTGGTTGTGGTGGTATGAGTGTGTAGATGGGTGCGTGCGTGGGTGCACTGTTGGGGAGAGAGTCCGAGAGAGAGATAGAAAGTGAAAGAGTGAGAGAGAAGAGTGACCTGAGAGAGTGAGAGATTCGAGAGAGACTCGGGAAAAGATTTATGGGTTTGGGTTTTTCTGGTTTTTTTTATTTTTAATTTTTTTAATAGGATTAATATTATAATATTTTAATGTATAAAAATTATTATCTTTTGTCATGTGGCAGCCACATCAGCACAAATGTGACAGTCACGTCAGCATTTAACAGACCAATTGATGAAAAATCTAACGGAGGTATTATTTTGAAATAAAATAGTACGTGAGGTATAAAAGTAAAATGTTTTAAAGATGTTGTATGAGGTTGTAGTAGACCTCAAACCTGAGGAGTATTATGTAATTTACCCTTAATAATTAGTAAAAAAAAAAATTTGAAGCAGTAAGCCCCTTTGCTGCCATTCCATGTCATGCCACATAGAATTTGACATTTCGATTGGAAACAATTAGTGGCTGTCTTTTTTTACTGTTATACCTTATGTGGACAATTTGACATCTCCTTTTGCAATCTGAAGCCTTATGTCAAATTTTGTAATTCTCCAACCGAATTATTAAATGTTATTTTATTATTTAAATAGAGCTTTAAATGATTGTAATTATTAAAAACTGTTGAAATAAAATTTTTATTGGTTGAAATGTTAGTTGAATAAGGGACCCATTATTAAAATGAATTAAAAATAAATTTGACATCAAATCACTAAACCTTCAAATCCAGTTAGCAAATAAAACCTCGATTGAAAAGATGTTTTATATCAAATATGCACAATAGCATTCCACTCCACCTAGATTTTGATATCTCGCTCTGCTCTTACCAAATTACAAGGGGAGTTTTAAAGAAAAATCCATGGTATTGTACACTTTAACAAAAAAAAATATTTTTACACTAAAAAATCAATCTTAATACTATTTACTCTGTCATTTATTTTGTGGTTATCCTTAAAACTTCAAGTTTTCAATACCTTGCTAATTACAAAAGGGCGGAAAGACCTGGTCTTTGAAAGGTAAAAGGAACCGAACAACAATGGAAGGGAGGCGAGTGAGAAGGTTCAGACCAAGATCACAACCTCAAACACATCGCAGTCTTCTACCCCTTCACTCCCCCGCAAACTCATCTCCACCGCCTCCTCCTCCCTCGACCACCGTCTCCTGCTGCTACTGCGACTTCAAATTCTGGGCTTTCAACCAACCCCTCTTCCATTTCGGCAAGACCCATTGCCGGATTCTCAGGGCTTGGTTCTCCGTTGGCGTCGGATTCGGTTTAACCTTGCTCTTCTCCGTCTCCCTCCTCCTCATATGGGAGCTGGGCAGAGCTCTCAATCTCTTCCATGGAAGCTTGTTCGTCGACTTGGCAGCGAGATTTTTCTCCTCCTTCGGCACCTCAATCGCCGACGCAGCCTATATTATCACCGCCACCGTGATTTCAGTCGCTGTCCACGAACTGGGTCATGCTCTCGCCGCCGCAAGGTCTCTCCTTCTTCTGCTTCTTTCTTAGTCCTTACCTTTTATGCGTTTGGTGCTTTTTGGGTTTTTGTTTTTTGATTATTCTGAAGCGAAACGTAGGCTTGATTGCAAGCAGTGAGTGCCTGCAAATGGAGTATGTTGCTGTGTTCGTTGCGTTTCTGTTTCCCGGTGCTCTGGTGGCTTTCGATTTGGAGTCTCTGCAACAGTTGTCTTGTTTTGCTGCTCTTCGGATATATTGTGCTGGAATTTGGCACAATGCAGTGGTATGCTTACTTGCGTTTTGGTTATTTATCGAAAGGGTTAGTTTGTTTGCAGAATTGAATGCTGATTTGTATTCGAATTTTGCAGTGTTGTGCGGTTTGTGGGTTCGCCTTACTACTCCTGCCCTTCATCTTGTTTCCGTTTTACATACATGGTGACAGCCCCATGGTACTTCACTGACTACTAGCGTATTGAATTGTATAATGAATTCATGTTATGTTTTTGTGACAATGTCGATATCAAAATGGTCTGAAAGGAATACAATTTGGATCACCTGTTTGTTTCTATATTTTGTGATTGTCTGGAAATAGGTTTTGGGCGTACCTTCTACATCGCCTTTGTCCGGTTACTTGTCACCTGGTGATGTGATTGTGTCGGTGGATGGTGTACCTATCCATAATGTCCAAGAATGGATGGAGATGACATCTCTAATAAATCAATTGGCACTTGGAGATGGAAACCATTCCATAGATGTCCCAGGCTTTGGGACGGCCAATAGAAGGAAGGGGTACTGTGTGCCTAATTCTATGATGGAAGAAAGCAAGCAGATTATCATAGCCGATAACCTGTCTTCTTGTCCCAATGATCTTACTGCATTTACAACTGTTCCCTGTGTTTATGCAAGCATGTTAGGTGATGGTCATCCAATTAGAATTGAGAAAGCCCACTGCTGGAATGCCAAGGATGTGATCAAACTTAATAAGTGCGGTGATGGATGGGCGGCGGTTATAACAAATGGCAGCAACTGCATATGTTCAGAGGTCGGTATCTTGTTGTTTGCAAAAGATGCAATTTTAGGAATTCAGTTACTTGTTTCAATGCAAATAAATTCAATTTGTTGATGCCTATAGAACGAGTCCTGCTCAAGTCCAATTCCAATTCCAGGCTTGGTATGGGTTGAGGTCACATATTCAAGGCCCTATTCTCTGGAATGCTTGCGAGTTAGAAGAAAATCTTTTGTGGATCCAAGAACATCTGAAGGCATGGAATCTAACTGTGGTGGGACTTTTGTGTTTGTTGGGGACATTATCTTCATGGCATGCTCCGTTCAGTTAACTGCATATCGACCTCGCTGGGCATTTCCCTTGGGTACATATCTTCCAAATGTACTAGAGAGGATTTTGATATGCACATTCCAAGTCTCTCTAACACTTGCCCTTCTCAACAGTTTGCCCGTAAGTTTTTTATTTATTTTATTTATTCTACTATTGTCTTATTAAGATTTTAAGATTTTTCAAGCCTGATCAGAACCCTGCATGACCATGGATATCAAAATCGAATGTCCATGCATGCATACCTTCTGGCTTGCAGAGAGATTGTTTGAGGAAGGTTTTGTAAGGCCTAGGAACCAATAGTATTTAATCACGTAGTTATTGACCTCAAATTCCACATTTCCTCTGTGAAATTACCTCACATGGCTAGCAGTAGGCTTATTTGCTGCTAAGAGCATGGAGATCTATTTGATCAATGCCCTGCTCTTTCTTCCACTCCATAAGCACCAAAAGATATACAAAGGTACCATCAATAGAACCTGAGTGTAACCCAGACTGCTCCAAACAGAGAAAAGACAACACAATACCCGTGCTTATCTAATAATGCTTTTAGCCACATCAGATCCATGCAAATATAGACTTTTTTTTTCGAAATTAAATATTCCTTGGCCTTGCTATCACCCTTAGTCGGCCATAACATTGTAAATTTAGCCTAAAAGATTCCCCAAGAGAAACAAGTTTGGTCTCATATTCTTCCTGTTAAAGTGGTCCTATTCTGTGCAGCCTAAGATGCTGTTAGTTGGGCTTACTTTGAGAATGATCTGGCTGAGGTTGTTCATATACTTGAGGCCAAAATTCATCCCGATGAGCTTGGGCTAAGCCTAGCTCAGTTGTTATAAGCCTGCTCCAACTTTTACCCTGATGAATCCATCAAGCTGACCATGGGCTGACTGTAGCGGTGGCAAATCAACCCATTGGGTTGTTAATGGGTACCTGTTAAGACCTGTTTAATTTGATATCACCTTAATATAGAGGTGAGATTGGTAGTGGTGGTGATAGTATAAGGTGAAATCAAACTAAATAGGTCTCAATGGGTACCCATTAGCAACCCAATGGGTCGATTTGCCACCTCTAGGCTGAGGTCTTTCTTTGTGGTCTTAGCATGACCAAGCCAGTTCAAGACTAAAGTTTAGTTCTGCTTGTCCCGTGATAGGTTTTGGGATGCTTTAGCCTTTAGTGTTGCTATCATGTTCATTCAGTTTAGTACCTCTTAAGTTTGTACAATTTGGGAGTGAATTAATGTTGGCATAGTGTCTATTCAGCTGAACCACTTACATTGTCTCTGGTCGGTACATAAACAACAATACAAGTTGTGCTATTTTGTCAGTCATCAAGTGTTTTTTGCTAAAATTATATTTTGTAGGTGTACTTTCTGGATGGAGAATCTATTTTAGAGGCGACTCTTTGTCACTTCGCTTTTCTGTGCCAAAGGAGGAGAAGGAAAGTTCTTCAAGTTTGCCTTTTGATGGGAACACTCATTTCAGTCATAGCCTTCTTTAGGATCGCTTTGTATACTTTGTAAGCCATAGGTAAGTAGTGTGATATTTTTTTTATTAATGTGAAAACTATTACATAGCTTTACGTATGTTCGTTTTATATTATAGAATATTGTTTACGTGGCATATGAGCTTCAGGATGAATGTAATTCATTATCTATCGTGTGACAAAAGTTTGTTACTCAATCTGGACTATAAAATTACATTTGTTACGATACAAGCTGACAAGATAAAGTTACACAGTACACTAACCAGTTGACCTAATGGATTTCTAATGGATGTGGAATTTTGACTGGGTGGATGTGATATGCATTCTTGTGAATATTATTTACCGCGGGCGACTTATACTAAGTTTACTTAAGCTTTCAATGTAATTGAAGCATCAACTTCTCCTTGTTCTTAGTCTGTTTACAATGAAATACATGTCGGGAAGGCTATCCTTGTTAGGGTATGTGCCTTCCATTTCTCACTTTCATTTCTCTTTCATATACAGTAACCCTTGGCCTTAGAGAAAGCATGGAGAAGCTCAAAATCCCTGAAGTTGCTGCATGTCTGTTTTCAATGGCATTATCGTTATAGAGAGCAAAACACATGTTCACTGATGCCTCACACTTTATAATCATTACCTAGAAAGGATGTGCTTCAGGCTATGAGAAGCAAGTTACTGAAGCTGAGCCTTGCCTGATGAATAGTGAGCGAGGGGGCGTCAAACCATCGGCTATCCTTGGTATTCCACTTCTAAAACTGATAGTCGCACTTCTTGTTCCATAAAATCCGTAAGTTATGTAGTCTAGAAGATAGATCAAGGTTACTCAAGAGGATTTAACTTGTTCAACCGTCTGTGGGATCCTCAATAGAACGAAGAAACGCTGGTGCGTTTGTCGTTGTATCTGGGAACAACCCGGTTCAGTTTTGGTGGCTTACGATCAATTTGTACGCATCGATCGTAAAACGATTTAAGCTTATTGATTTTCATTTTTCTGGAACAATATATTGAAGAACCTTGTTTGTACATTCTGGTTGCTTCCAATAAAATCCCAAATTTTTATCTGATGCATTTGGAGGCAGAGCCCAAGTTTTCATTTGATGCAAGGCTTTGCTTTTATGGATGCAGCTGTGCATTCAGACTTTAACAAGGGCCTTTTTATTTTTTGGTTAACAGGGCCTTTGAAATTAGGGCCAGATCCATTTCTAAATTGATAGAGTTGGTTGATACATTCACAATTTGATCGAAATTTCTTGAACGAGAAGAGAATTAATGCTACACTAAGAGCTAGTTGTTATGTAGGACGTTATTCAGCCAAAACGGGATTAAAATAAAGAAGAAGAAAAAAGGCCCAAAAGAACATGCCCTTCTCCCAACTAAATGATAAGAGGTATTGGGTTTCAGCCCACCAATGGATCCACCCAGGCAAAAGCAGATGGTGGGAAAAGCTGTAGGGGTTGCAAAATGTGGGAATCCAATGAACCTTTTGAAAGATATAAAGAAGGTTGTCAAGTTTTTCAAATCATATAAATATTTAAATATTCATGAAAAGAAGTGGAGATTGTTGTGCTTCTTGTTGTTAAACCTCAATGTTGGAAACAATCAAAAGTTGAAGTGGTCAAGAAGATCATCAAGCATGAAAGCAGCAGGCCACTATTCTGGGTTGATACCACCACCTACCTTGGATTTCAACTGTAAAAGATAATGATAAAATAAAACATAAAATAATTACTGAAAAAGAGATAGAAAATTTGATTTTTTTTCTTTCTTTCTTTATTGAAGTGATATTTTAATCTAATCAAACTGAGTAATACACTCTTTAAACAAATCCAATAGTAGGGAAAATTGAAAAATGATAAAAACAAACCATATAATTAGGGAAATGATTTCTACAGATCCCTTGTTCTTCACATGTACACCTTTTTTTTTCCAACAACTGTGTTGAACAATCAAAAAAGAACGAAGGACCAAAATTAAGACGGGTGTAGAAGAAATGAAAAACATCGAGGACAATTACTCCCTAATACAAAAAGTGCACGTGGATTCATCGTAAGGATGCTGCGTGATTTCACCCCATTGGACCTAAGACTATTTACTCACTAAACATCTTAAGGGTCACCATCAAGTTGATTAATATAGGCATGCATTGTGGATAAGGCTTTTTCATTTGCTGCACTCATCTGTCCCTCTTTACACGTGAAGGGGTTTCAAACTTTCAATAGGCTCAAGGGAGATTTCCTTTCTTTAACCTTTTATTTCCATTCCGACCCCAATAATTATTTAAAAATTGACAAAACCACCTAACTTTAACTGCCAACTTTATAGTTTTTTGCAATTACTTTTATATTTCTATCAGTTTGTATGTGCATATTTCACACAGAGCCAGATGGAATCCGAGGAGGACCTATTGGTATGAATTTTTAAAGGTATTGTGGTCCAGTACTTAATCATGCTCCTTGCTAGACCTCCCCTCAGATCAATTAACAATTGATTAGTATCTTAATTTTGTATGATCAGTTACTTTTTAACTTACTTTATAGGTTAATAACTTGGCGGTTTACGCAACAATACTAAATCAATTAACCCTAATGGTGACAAGTGAAGACATGTAATCTTAGTTAATGTAATCCGAAAAAATGGTTTATAATTTTGCCAGACAATTAAACATGTTGTGGTGTTAAACGACTAAACTGATAATGTCACTCAATTTGACAAACTAACAAAGATGTATAGAACGAGATAACTAATTGGTAGTTTCAAAAGATTTAAGCTAACAGGTAATGAGTCGAGCAATGTATGTCAAATTTACAGACAAACGATGATTGAGCCATTAATTATGGGAAAGATGGACAAAGTTTCGAAATTTCGTGCTTATATCAAGCATCCTTAAAATTGCATGCCCGGATTAAGTTGGTGGGAAGGCATTGCGTTTGCTTTTATCATGACATGTTCTGGCACTTTAACTTCCATAACTACCGTAACTTCCCCACCAACCATCACATGCAACAGCCTTCCATTATTTGTATGGGGTCTTTGAGATTTGACTCCTTCCCGCTCAAATGTCTCTCGGACGCCCTACGCACACAGTATCAATAAATCAACATGTTGGAGAGAGGAGAGGCCCCAGCTATCATACACCAAATCTGTGTTTATTATTTTGTACAAGGTCATTGTCGGTTAGGTGCTTGCCTCTGTTTTACCTAATCACGTTTCTTTTACATGTGTTTATCAAGGTTTTACAGTAAATTTTCAACTACGTTCTTATGTAGAAATAGAAATCTAGACGCTCAAAAAAGACATCGTTGGTCATCTAGTATTCAGTACTAGATCCTATCAGCATTATTTTAGTTAAGCAAAATTCAACAATTATCAGATAATAAGTTATTACTGACCGCTTATTATATATAATTCCTCTCATAATATGTAGGTTATGATATCAATATCAATGAAACGACTAGCTAGTATCATTGAATCAGAAGGCTTTGGTGAATCACTGCCACGTACGTTGTCGGCATGTTACCCATTTGACTAGGTAGCAGATGTAACATGCACTCACATGGTCCTTCATATGGAGCTAAATATATAGAGATATGCGAGCAATAGTACGCCATCACCATCATTGCCTTCTGGAACAGTTCTAATATATGATCTCTCTCTCTCTCTCTAGATCTCTCTCTCCCATGTGTTCCTCTATGTTATTACAAGAATCATAACACTTTATTATTGGTTTCAAAATCCCGAATTAAAAGTAGGGTTTCATGATTCCCCAACTAACTACTCGATTGATTTCAAAAAGGGGAAGGCATGTATATATGGTCTTCATCATCATTTTTCCGCTTCCAAGCTGCCACGTACTTTGGATTCTTAAATTTCATCATATCATGAACCAAACATGTTAGTACTCACTATAATAATTTTATAATATGTATATTTATTATAGGGTTTAAGTATAAAAAACTACCCAATTTTATAATATGTATATATGTAATTTTCAGATAACATTTTGAAAATTGATCATCTGGTAGGTTATCGGAAATTTTACCAACAGTAAATGATGATGTTAGTAACATTAAATGATGAGGAGGACAAATATTAAAGTTGATTTTTGGAGTTCTAATCCTTCAAATTAATCCATTTTAGCCAAGTTAAACCATAAATTTACTTAGCTAAATGGCATCAATTTGGAGATTCAAATCTCTATAGATGACTTGAGAGTTTAAACATGTTTAATATTTATCTATGTCATCACTAAACGTAAGTGAACCTAATAGACATCCATTTTTCAAAACTTTAGGTAGTTATTTGGAATGTTTTTAAAGGTTATGATCAATTTAGAATTACCCCTAAAAGTTAGATAGTTATCCCGACTTAGCATTTATTATATTATTTTTGTCCATCTCACACACCCATTTTTATTCTCACACATCCCTCTCAATTTTCGGCCGTTGAATCAAACGAATCGAAGAAGATAGTTAACAAGGATGTGTACAAGGTAAAAATAGGTGTGTGAATAGCACTATCATTTAACATATTATGTTAACAAATTAATAGGTCGACAAAATAATATACTAAATACAGTGCAAATATACATATATATATATGTGTATATCTTCCTTTTATTACTGTGAATTCGATTGTCGTTAAGAAAACATTATTTCATTTACCCCAAGATATAACAAGATGACAATTTTTTTTTTACTAAACTTTATTCTGAAACAAGTTGTCTGCCATCACGTGAAATTTTACTACTTATATTGCAAAGAAAAAAACGCACTCATGTGAGCTTTTTCTTCCAAGAACAATGCTTCTTGCATAACAAACAAACAAAATTGTATATAATTCACAACTTGATATGTAGGACAAGAAGGAGATCCTTTTTTACGAAGAAAAATTAGGAAATAATATCGAACTCAAGATTAAAATGAAAATGTTTAAGAAAGGAAAATTGTGTTCGTAAATAAACACAATACTAAAAGGGAATTTATCACATGGTTAATGTATTCAACATTTAGGCTTTGGTACATTTATCTACTTAGGGTTAATTCCTATATATGATTTGTAGTCAAGTTCATCGTTTTTGTTAGAAATTACATATCGAGAATTGGACAAAATAAATTACAATGTACAAACAAATGGTTTTATTTTTAATTACACCGACATTTTAGGATAAATTTCATATTCATGTCAGGTGAGTAGATGGTTAAGTTAAAGACAATATTTGTGTTGGATCATTTGACCCGTCTCTTTGAATCTTAACAATATGGTATCAGAGTACTACTGGTTTACCTTAAATGACTAATGTGGAATTGGCTTCATGTCTAGCTCACTAAATAGTGGTCTTACATAAGGAGGCGTGGTGAATAAGGTATTACAACTTATATTAAATGGTTTAACTTCTAATTGCATCGAGAGATGTGTAAATTCTGGACAATATTGATATAATTAGTGATAGATCCTTGGCCAATCTATAAAATCTTAAGAATTTCAGCTTAGGTTCATCTTTCGTGTTAAATAAAATACACACATTTGTATCTCTCAGTTGATGTATGCATTTATATATCCGGGATCCATGGATTACTTTTACGTAGCATACTCATGAATCATCTAGTATTCTTAGTTTCTCATTTCTCATCTATCAATCAACAATATATCTGAATTTGTCTCATTTGAAGTATTCTTTTCCCTTCACAAAAAACAAGTGTTCTTTTCCATGTGGGTTCTTTGGATTTCTTAGTTGAATACGTAGTTATTCTTCTAGTTTGGCTTCTATCAAGCGCAACATATGTAATCTGATAATTTTTAATTAACTGGATTTGAATCATTGATGGACAATAACAAACAGCAAATATGTGTCTCTGCGCATAATATACCTAAATATGTTCCAGCATATTTTTAATGGTCTTTTTGTTATAATTTTGGCTCTCTTCTAGTGAATTTTTCCATTGATGTATCGGGCCAAGATTAAATTTAGCAAATTAGAGAATAACTAGAAACACACAAGTTTTATATACACTGGGTCGGCATAACTTTTGCCTACGTTCAGTTGTGGTTATGATTTATCTGGATAGAGAAACCATAGTTACTTTGATTAACAATAAAGTTACAATACTTTTGCAAAACCTAGAACTAATCTTTCTCCTCTATCGGCTGTCTCTGTTTTCAGCCTTGCCACACCCTATTTATAGGTATAAGGTGCAGTTTACATGCCTATAACTTGATTGGGTTCCCTATTCTATATGAGATAGGAAAGCACTTTCATATCCCAATTAAGCTTATAGGATTCCGAATTTAAATTGTACAAGAAAACTTAATTCTTTCCTAACGCTTTTTAGGAAAAGAATGTGTGCACCTTAGCTTTCTTAATACAATCCTAAACAAAATAAGACACTAACATGACAAGCCAAATTTCTAACACTTTTCAACCTAGGAGTTAATTTGGTATCAACATAAAACTATAACACTCAGCATTCGGTGTTTGATGAAAATTAAAAGAGGATAGCAGCATATATTGATCATTCACACACACTAGTGAATTCTGAGATAGTATTGAGACAGGAAAATAATTAGAAACAAAACAAGGTACATGGGGTATCACTAATATCACTACCCACATGGCTTTGCCTACACAAGGCATAAAATCTTCAACCGATAGATAGGGTTAGGTACGTTTGTTACAAAGTCCAATTCCCTCTATTACTCGGTTTTGGATATTATATGATTATGCACAATATAGTTTTTTCTCAATAGTTCAAAAATTTATAACTTTTAAAATGCAGATATGTCATTTTTGATACCGTAGATGTATAATAATTGTTTATGAGGCGTTGGTAATTTTGAACTGCATGTTTTTATACGCTTCTGAATAGTTAATTTTACATTAACGTTAGTTAGATTCCTTAAACGCGGTAAGACTGATGAGACTCAATTGATCAAGAGAAGTCAAGCACGGCATTGATTAATTATGTTGATAATTTTGTTAATCAAAGCACGCGCATGCAGTTATCAGCGTTGAATTATCCTTAATCTGCGTTGTCGCTGACAAAGCACATCGACCCTCTCGAAGAAACGAAGAAAGAAAAAACAAGTCTAGAAAGATAGAGTAATGCTAGGGAGATCAAATGTATAGACTAAATTAGCAAACCAAATGAGGTGTCACCAATAAAAAATGAGCATGTTTATCAACGATTAAGTAATAATTCAATCATCAACTTCCATGTCATTTAGTTTACAAAATTTAGTCTACAAATTGAGTCTACTCAAAAAAATATGACTAAATCTATTTTATTTATTTTCTAATTAAAATTATTCAACATTGTCTATAAAAAAAGAAGCAAGATAATGTGTGTGTGTGTTTTTTTTTCTTTCTATTCACTCTCGTTTCATGTTCAACTTTTTGACTTAATTGTAGTGGTTTTGAAGATCTTTACGTATGTAAGTTCATCTCCATTATAGGTCAGATTTAGTTCTAAAATTGACAAAATTAATCTCTAACCAATAAGTGATAAAATACGAAGGGAAATAAAATATATAGCCCTGATTAGAGATCATAAAAGTTAGCATTAAAATAGTCTTTAAAATATTAAATTTTCGAGGGCTAAATATGGCCACGGGCTACGATTAGTCCTCCATGACTGGAGATGACCTAGTTCTTGACTAGAGATGGCCTAAGTAGAGCTAGCATGTGTATATTTTTTGTTCACGTACTCCATATCTTATTTTATTGACAAAGAAAATCATTGTGATGGAGTAACATGTATCATGTAAGTTGTTCTCTATTTATATAAGATTTAGGTAATATTTTGGACCTGCTTTTGCAGTATCTGTTTATGTGATTTAGGTTGTTGGATGGTTGTTCAGATATTAAAATAACTTTCCGTTATTATCAACAGATAATATTTGTAATTTTTTAATCATAATATTATACTATTAAAATTTATTAAAATCATCTTGACATTTTCTTATGCTAATAAATGCAGACGGGAAGCAAGCAATATAGTTCGAATTGATTTGGGAGTTTTGGCATGTGGTACGGATAACATGACAGGCTTTGTCCTATGTTGACATTAGCAACACAAAGTGATAAGTTTCAAGCTCAAAGAATAAGAGGAGTGATAAGCTTTGTCCTATCTTGAAAAAACTCATGGGTAGACGACTAAAGGATATGGCACACAGTCATTGGTCACCTTCAAGTCAATTTAGCAGAGATTGAATCAATATATTACAATGGTTTTCAACGAGCTAGAATTGCAATTGGACTTTACAGGCTAGGGTGGACAAACGGGTATAGGATCAAGGTTCAGGGCGGGTACGGACTGGTTCCAACTTTTTAATAAGAGAAACGGGGCGGCGCGGGGTGGGTCGATGAAATTTTAGGGGTGGACCGGTTCCAAATGTATAGAAAAAATGAGGGCCCAAATTGGCTCGTTTGTAATTGCAATGGATGGACGAGATTGAAGAGATCATCTGTCCATCCAATCTTAACCATTAGTTTTACCCTAGGTCTCCTCGTCCTCGACCTCGACTCTATCACTTGAGTCCTTGAACTCGATTCTCTCTCGCCATCTCGCGTGCGTCGTCCCCTCCCCTCTACAGTTCCACCCACACTCCGTCACTCTCCGTCAATCATCTCCTTTATAATACCCTGAAAAATGTAAATATAGGAATTTGGCATTCATAATTATGAATATGTAAAAATAATTGGGAATTTATATTAATTCATAAAATTTTAGTGTTAAATTAAACTAGTTACGAGGTTTAAAGTTTGGATATTAATTATTGAAAATATGTAGACCCTTCAAGGTCAAAATTTATGTTTTTGAATAAAGCTCGATCTCACGAACGCGTAGGCGTAAACAGAACAAAATTTGGAGATATAACGAAGAAGTTATTAACAAACAAAGTTAGGGACTAAATGGTCAATTAATTATTTTTAGAAGACTCCAGATTTTTGGAGCAAAACCTGATGGTGCCACGTGGGTGGCTGAGATGAAAGAAAAGAAAAAAAATGACAGATGGATGGCTGGGATGAAAAGGAAAAAAGAGAAAAAGGAGAGAAACGAGGAAAGAAGGGGGGAGGAGGACCAATGGGGAAGGGAGAAAGGAGGAAAAAAGAGAGAAGGGGGGAGTGGGGGATCCCGCGACCCAAGGACCGGACCCTACCCGGTCGGGTTTTCTCTCCTATTCCGACGACTTTTAGCCATTTTTCCGGCGAATTACATCAAATTAACCATTTGTAAACTCTCCACGACCTCCCCCTTCCTATTACATCCTAGAAATTTAGGGATTTGGACTTTAAATCGGGAGAAACCGCACGATGGGGTGTGGCGATAGTGTGTTCGAAATCCACTAAATCTGAAGCAAACTACATCCATCTCCACCACCATTAGACTCCGCTTGAGGTTTGGAACAAAGCCCAAACAAGGGTAGGGACGACGGAGCACCGGAGGTGACGAATCGAGGACACCCATTTATAAGGTTTTCGGCGGGTTCAAGGCAAATTGGAGCCTTTCTAGGCCAAATTGGATTTGGCCACAGGTATAAAGTTTGCTCTACTCTTTGAGATCTTTATTTCTGTAATTTTTTAGAATTTGTAGAAATAATTGAATTTTCCGGCGAGTCGGGGCGGCGGGTGTGCGGCACACGGCCAGGGAGCCGACAATTTTTCTTTATGCGAATTTCATTATTCTAATTATGTTTTTGAGATCAAATTGATGTGGTTTGAATATTAATACGATTTTGGTATATGTTGTATTAACTGAATATATTCGGATTTTATTTACTTTTGGAATATGGGAACTACGAAAGGCTTGATCCCACTCCAGAGTATGTAGGCAGTCTAATAGTGTTAGATGCAGCCTTAAATAACTCAAGAAATAATTCTTAGAACGAGAAGTGTGTTATAAAAGGAAATAGAGACCAGATGAGAATAAATTTGTACATTTGGGGTTTAAATTTTTTTTATGAATCAAGGTTGGAAGCAAGACATAGAATTAAAGGAAGGAATTTAGTAACTAGTTTGTTTTTTTTTCCTTATGTTTTTTTTAGTCAGTTTTGAATTTAATGTAAGGATTAGTAAATTGAATATAGTAGAAAACAAACAATTAATGGTAATCAACTAAATATGATTTTTAGATTGGGCCTATAAAAAAAATAATAATAACATTATTTCCCGAATTAAAGAAATTATTCGGGGCGGGGTGTTACATCCTCCACCACCTTGACATCACTACCGTAGCGAGTTTGGGCCCTGGCGAACACCACGACGGCTTAGCAACCTCGAGTCCTCGACGACATCTCAGAACCCAGACACCCGTACCACCCATATTCTCGATTTTGCGATTTCGATTTTGTCGAATCTCCAATGTCTCTCTCACCTCACGTCGAATCTCAGATACCTGTTATACCCTCCTCCCTCACCTCATGTCTCTCTCTCTCTCAAAATTTTTCTCCTTCAAATCCTAGCAGACCCTGTTCTCTTCTGCAACAAGATCACCCCTTTAACTTTTCATATAATTCCACATTTACCCTTTGAGAGAATTCAGAGATCATTCCATTTGTTTTTGTACAGCCAAAAACCAATAAAACAATGAGGAGGAAGGAGAAAGAGGGAGAACCAGAAATCCCAATCGCCATGAACGGCTTCGAGGGTCTCTAGCCTCCAATTTCGGCTTCAAGCCCTCCCGCAAATGGGCCCCAATGTCTGCTTCTTCTGCTAATTCTTCATCAAAGCCCTTAAATTTTGATCTTGGATCTGCTTCTACTCGTAGACCTGCCCCAAATTAGGTTAGGTCCTGTTTCTAAACTCAAAATCGCTCTACCCGGCCCGCCTCGCCCCATTACATTTTAAAACAGGTAGGGTCCGGTTCCTTCAAATTT
This sequence comes from Malus domestica, assembly GCF_042453785.1. Classification (NCBI taxonomy): domain Eukaryota; kingdom Viridiplantae; phylum Streptophyta; class Magnoliopsida; order Rosales; family Rosaceae; genus Malus; species Malus domestica. Next base: position 33,968,117 of record NC_091670.1, on the reverse strand, counting down.
GGGCCTAACCCGGCCCATGCCCAGCCCTACTACAGGTCGCGCCAAGTAAATATATGGCTACTATAAATAAGTGGTTTTGCAATGTAAGAGGATTCTCATCTCAACACACAAACAAAAGCTTTATAAGAAACTCTACACGAAAATTTCTCAGGTCCTAAGAAAAACACTAACCACTTCTCTAAATCTTTGGGTTCACAACCTTGGGTTGACAAATTGGCGCTATATTCAGTTCGGTGGAACATTATTGGTGACATAGAATTAGTCGGCATAGGAATACTTTCAGTTTGGTTAAACAACACTACTTTTATTTCAGTTGGTTACCTTTCCAAGTCTCTGTCGACGAGCAGTCCTTGATTCTCTAGTTGAACGATGTCACTTCATTAGCTTCCCTGACGAAAGGAAAAGGAGGTGTTACCTAGCTAGGTTACTTAGTGTTTGGCACATTGAAAGCGGAATGGTTATTGAACTTCGCAGCAAAAGGCGTAACTTTATTTCATGTTAGCTGAACCCTAATTGCTCAGTCTATACACCACGTAGACTTTGTAATAAATTTTTATATATGACCATGGTTCTTACTTTTTTTTTTCGAAGAGCTAATCTTGACTAATCTTTCTCTATGGAACTTATAAAACATATAAAAAAGATATGACCATGGTTATGGGACCCGTTTAAATCTTGGAATGGTTATGGAACAAGAAGAAAATTATTTTTTTAATATTTATGTTTTGATTATGCGTGCACTTGTCTTGTGCTCCTGCAGGCAGCAGGATCCAAATCTTTGGCTAATGCCCTCATGTCACAGTTAGTACCTTAATGGATGTTAATTCTCTTATACATCGATCTTTTTGTCGTGTTCTCTTGTTTTCATGATCCAAAACAAGAGACATAAAAACAGCTACGTAAATACAAGAAATCTTGATCCATCGATCTTCCACTAATTAAAGCCCTGACCCCCAATAGAATATTCTGTGACTGTAAGATACAAATTATTTAAGGAAATTTTAACGAAAAACTTATATACTGTTCATTTTAATGAAATAACATATTTTTACACTAAAAAGTTAATTATGGTACTATTCATTTTACATTTAAAGTTTTCAAATTATTTTCATTAGTTTTCATATTATCTCTAATGACTATGACTGGTGATATATTTCGTTCGGATCGTAGGTAGAATTGACACGTATCGACAAGGTGGCTTGCCTGATCGCCATCTGAGTTCAAAATATTGCTCTTTAGTCAAACTAACTGCTCACCTCCAAAAAGGGCTTGCTTTGCTTCTTCATCTCCCTACTCATTGACTTATTTCTGGGGCCACTAGCTTGGTCATATTTACTAGTTCTCTCAAAAGATTCATATAATTATATTGTAAAATTATTTATACGCGATTTTGTTTAATGATTTGATTTATAATTTGGTAACGTAATATATGAGAGTACTATTTTATGAAATTATGTCTTACACTGTTACGTCTTTTTTATAGGACAAAATTGACTTGATCAACGTCATTTTTCAAACAATCAAAGCTGTAAAAAGGAAACATGAAACATTAAGAAACTAAAGACATGGGTAGAACCGCCCCAAGACCAATGGTCACTTCTTATTCATGTGGATTAAAGTTGGGATCTATAAGAGAATCTATTTAGAACTACTACAAACACTTGATTTATACAAGAGATACAAAGTCATTTGAGATGTGCTACTATCCCTTAGATGAGCTATTATCCTTTCTCTATATATAAGAGAGAAAATTCTACTATGGAGCCAAAAATAATTACAAGGCGACACGTGAATTTTTGGGTAAAAGAGGATCAAACTACCCTTGAGGCACACCGGGATTTCTACATGCGAGTAGCTCAAAAATGCTCCAAAAAGGTAACAATTCAATATTCATCTCATCAAATCCCGTAACCTCCAAAATATTTATTCCAAAATTATATTAATTGGTTAACTAATTGATTAATTACCAAATTAATCCATTAAACATCAATTAAAACATCCAAATAACCACAACATATATCCCACTCAATCCCAAAACTAGTGATTGACCGGCCACGCCCTTTCTCCCTAGCTTTTCACACTTTTCTCCATTTTATTACCCTATTTACACAACTATTCAATTTTGTAACCTCCTATTTATTTCTTTTATACTTAATTAGCCAATAAATTGGCTAATTAAGCCAAAACTATAACCACCAAAACCCATTAGTGGCCAGCCACACCTTGGGAAAATTGGGCAAAGCCTAACCCTATAAATAGGCACCCATTCTCACCAAAAAGCTATTCCAAGACTCTTGCAAAAATCTCAAAATTCTCTAAACACTCTTTCTCTCTAAATTCTAACTTTGGCATCGGAGGTTCTTCGGTCAAAGCCCCCCCATTTATCGTGGGATCGTGAGACTTGTGGCCATAACCAAATGTATTATTTATTTTGTAGGTGCAATTTTGTCCAAGATTAAGGCGAAAGAAATTTGCATCCACATCTACTCCATTTAAATCAACAAACACTTGATCTAACCTGCAAGGGTGAATATTTGTGACCATTTCAACTATAATTCGGGTACAAAATGTTTGCCTTGGATACCATTATAAACTAACACTTTCAAAGTATTTCTAGATCATGAAACGAAATGTTCAACTTCAGTTAAATGGCAGTCAAATAAAGACTTGTCCTTTTTGTTTAATTTCAGCCTATGTGTATTGACAAAGTTGCAAGTGCATGCCTAACACAAATCATTAATCATGCCGGACAAACTGGGGTTCTTCAATCCTTGAATTAAGGGCAAGACTCCTTCATCTGTGCACTGTGTCTTAGTGCACAACGACATGAATGGTCGCCATGAGTAATCAAATACATATGTATTTCATGCATCGTACAAACACTAACTGACCAAACCAAAGCAAATCGGGCAAGTCAAAAGAAGCAGCCGATCATGTGGTGAAGTTGACCAATCATTATATAAAGATCTCCCGGAATCAGTTTTCTGGCTTTTCCTGGGTTACATATATACTAATACTATGTTTGGATGAAAAAATTTAAGATTACTAAGAAATTTTAAAATAACGAAAATTGAAATGACGGGATTTTATTTTCTAGAATTTGTGAATTTTCTTGTTTGATTAACCTAAAAGAACTATGAAATTGGATACGGAATTTGTTATTTTTATACTCTCAATCATAAAAATTAGGAAATTACGCGTATTTACATGGAATTTAAACTTGGGAATTGGAGGTTCCAAATTCCAAGTTTTTTTTTCCACGCGGAAATTCTAAATTCCTATGTTTATGAATCCAAATAAGGGAATTGGTGCTTATAAATTTATAAATTCTGACCTTTATCCAAATTCCAAGTTTATTTTCCTCATCCAAACATAGTGCAAAGTTTCTTTTGATATAGGGATGCATATTAAATTTTTCCTAGGAATTTTTCTTCTTCTTCTTTTTCTAATTAGTTATAGCAACTGTAAGTATAAAAAAAAAAATCACATAATTGTACACAATTGGTGGCTTAAAGTCATATGATGAACATATAGGACGAGTTTACCTCTTACTTTGTTTTTCATCTTCAATTCTACCGCCAATGACCAAAATAATTAGATGTGAGTCATGCGTTGATTTTTGTTTATACCATATTTAGGGCCTCTGTATTTAGACTTCGTATAAATACTCGGGGGACTCAAATGTAATTATGTAATAAATGAAGGGGCAAATATGTAATAAGTGAGGAGTCCTTATTCTATAAAAGGACTCCTCACTCTCCTCATTAGGGGAGTCCAAGTTTAGGCCATGGGAAGAGAGCACACAGAAAATAGGCTAGAGAGCACACTGCCTCTAGCCTTCTTGTATATTCACTATTCAGAGTGAAACAATATCAACATCAGTGTGGATGTAGACCAAACATTGGGGTGAACCACAATACATTTTGTGTTCTTTATTTTCTTGCAGATTCACAGTCGGATTTACGTTGTTCCAAGACCCCTCCGGTTTTGTGCATCAACATTTGGCGCCGTCTGTGGGAAACGACACGAAAAGTTATGTCGGTTCTCTTTCATTTTTCCATCTCACCACCGTGAAAACTTCACAATATCCTCCGTGAATTAGCAGAAACCCAGGAACCAGAGTCACTGCAAAACCCATCCCTCAAAAAATGCAGAAATGAAAACTCTCTAACACTCACTCTCTGTCATCTCTTCCTCTCTTCCCATGTATCTACCTCAATGGCTCACCTTTTCAGAAACCTCTATTCGCTGGGCCAATCCAAGAGAGGTACCACCACCACCTCCAACTTCTTAACACCGTCGTCATCGTCGTCATCTGCCAACAGACAAATCACCGACAAAGATGATCCACTGCCAAAGAATGCCCCAATCAGACGGTCAAGCTTGTCAGCGCTTTCTCAAGGACCAGCCTTGACGCCTCCGCTGAAAGTTTCTTGAACAAAAGAGACAACCCTCTTTTCTGGTCTACTGACTCCCAAGCCGTTGACTCTCAAAACCTAGTCAAACATGCCAAATTCGACTCTATAACTTCGAAAGATTCGAGACCCGCCACTTCCACTGGCGCTGATACTAGAAGGGGCCGATCCGCTGTGTGGAATGCCGACGCTTTGGGGACCCAGAATGAGGTAGGTCGGAGCTTGTCAAGGGTTGACCCGGGACGTAGGAACCGCTCGGTTTCGCGTGTCGAGGATGAACAAGAATGCGGTTCATTGAGTAAATTGGGCAATGATAGGAAAAATGGTGGTTTAGTTAGAAGTAGTTCTGCTGTGTGGGGTTAGGTGAAAGGCCTGCGGAGGTGGTCGAGTCAGCATTTGCAGGAATCAGATGTAAATTTATCTTCGTCTCAGTCTCTAAATTGGGAAGATGGAGTTTCGGTTGCAATTCGCATGTTGTCAATGGCTCAGTTACTGTCCCCCCTCCCTTGTGTTCACTGAAGCTCTCAAGTTCCAAAACCCATTACCAAATGGGTGCTCTAGAACTCCATGGTGCATGTTAGCCAAGCCCAGCAGTAGCCAGACTTCGATGGGTGGTCATGGCGACGGCGGGAGGAGGCGAAGAGGCTTGGGCAAGCTCAGAGTGGCAACCGACGGCTCACCTTCAACAGACATCGTCGCTGATGACTATTACGCCGTCTTGGGATTGCTTCCAGATGCGACGGAATATGGGCAGTGAGGCTTACGCACACTCTTTTCTGCTGCTCAACAGCAATGGCATGGATGTGTTTTACAGAGGGACTTCTCTCACCTATAAGGTCATTATGGGTGTTTTCTTTGCTAGGCCGACGCCATTAGGCGTTGTCGACCAGTACAAGGCGTTCATCAGCAGACTTGATCCACAACATGCAGGAAAACCAGGAAGAAGATAAGTTCCTATTATCAATTCTATTTTTATTTCTTTTGTCTGCCATCTGCCAAAAGAAAAAGAAAAACAGAATGAGCAGGATAACACCACCGACAACGAAAATGGTGGGAATGTGCTCGAGAATGAGGACCCCATACTCAAGAAATCAGAGACGCGGTGGAAAGAGAAAAGAAAAAGAAAAATGGTGTCTAGAGATGATGAAAAGTAGAAAGCAAAAGTAGAAAAATAGAGGAAAATAATGAAAAAGGAAAGGATGTCTAGAGATGGAGAAAAGCCGAGTAGGAAGTGGAAAGCATGGCACACCCATACCCATTGTCATTGATGAATATTTTATTAAGTTGTCTTCTGCAAACTGGAGCAATTATTGTATAATTATACTGATGTGTAAAGAAGGCAACATGCCCAAAAAAAAAAAAAAAAGGGCAAAAGTCCTCAGCAAGCCTAAAATAGTGGGCTGAAATGTTGTGTAGAGGGCGAAGACCCATATGCCCAAAAGAACCAGGCCCTATGGCTTCAAACTCCAACTTCCATCCCTCCACTTAAGGTTCACCCTCTATTATCACAAATTAGGTGATCAAAAGTACGTCTAGTACTCCAAAATTATTCGGCAGCTTACTGCTATTATCATTAACCAGGTGATCAAAAGTACGTCTAGTACTCCAAAATTATTCGGCAGCCTACCGCTATTATCACCAACCAGGTGATCAAAAGTACGTCTAGTACTCTAAAAAATTATTCGGCAGCCTGCCGCTATTATCACCAACCAAGTGATCAAAAGTACGTCTAGTACTATAAAAAATTATTCGGCAGCTTGCCGCTATTATCACCTACTAGGTAATCAAAAGTACGTCCAGTACCCCAAAATTATTCGACAGCCTGCCGCTATTATCACCAACCAGGTGATCAAAAGTACGTCCAATACTCCAAAATTATTCGGCAGCCTGCCGCTATTATCACCCACTAGGTGATCAAAAGTACATCCAATACCTTAAAATTATTCGTCAGCCTACCGCTATTATCATCAACCAGGTGATCAAAAGTACGTCTGGTACTCCAAAATTATTTGGCAGTCTGCCGCTATTATCACCAACTAGGTGATCAAAAGTACGTCCACTACTCCAAAATTATTCAGCAGTCTGCCTATATTATCACCAACCAGGTGATCAAAAGTACGTCAAGTACTACAAAAAATTATTCGGCAGCCTGCCGCTATTATCACCAACCAGGTGATCAAAAGTACGTCCAGTACTCCAAAATTATTCGTCAGCCTACCGCTATTATCACCAACCAGGTGATCAAAAGTATGTCTGGTACTCCAAAATTATTTGGCAGTCTGTCGCTATTATCACCAACCAGGTGATCAAAAGTACATCCAGTACTCCAAAAATATTCGGCAGCCTACCGCTATTATCACCAACTAGGTGATCAAAAGTACGTCCAGTACTCTAAAATTATACATGAGCATCACTCATGTCAATCATACATAAACATTCATTAGCATCTCATGTCAATCGTACATAAACATTCATGAGCATCACTCATGTAAACCATACATAAACATTCATGACCATCATTCATGTCAACATCCATGAGCATCACTCATGTCAATCAACATAAACATTCATGAGCATCACTCATGTCAATCAGCTTCAAAAGCTTCATTTACAGAGCTCTAGCTTCGAAAGCTTCATTTACAAAGCTCCAGCTTTCAAAGCTTCACCTACAAAGCTTCAATGCATAGTATACAAAGATCGCATCCGAACAACCGCCACTTCTGCCCATACATGGATTGAATTTGAAGTCTCTAGCCAACAGACTCTATTGACTGAAGACTTGGGGGACTACACTATGTACCACACACTAACTGGGCCTCATGAAAAATACTTGGGGGACTTAGCCCATTATTTATGTACTGAGGAGCGAACCCTTATTCTATAAAAGGGATTCCCTTACTTTCATTAGAGAGCACCCATTATTCATATATTGAGGAGCGAACCCTTATTTTATAAAAGGGACTTCCTCGCCTTCATTAGAGAGAGACTCCTAACCCATCACTTATGTATTGAGGAGCGATCCCTTATTCTATAAAAATGACTCCCTCACCATTATTAGAGAGCATCATTGCTTGCTGAACAACCGCCTCGCCGCGAGCTTCAACTCTAGCCCATCACTTATGTATTGAGGAGCGAGCCCTTACTCTATAAAAGGGACTCCTTCACCTTCAACGCCACAAGCCGAGCCAACCAAGGCAACATAAGCCACAAGCCGAGCAGCCTCGCAACATGTGCTACTTCTAGTTGAGCATCATTTCATATTGAGCACCGCCTCATATCGAGTATTCAGTTCTAGACGACATCTAGTTACTTCGGCCCACACATGGACTGAATTTCAAATCTCCAGCCAAAAGACTCTTTTGACTGAAGACTTGAGGGACTACTGTTTGTACCATATTTAGGGCCTCCGTATTTAGACCTCGTATAAATACTCGGGGGACTCAAATGTAATTATGTAATAAATGAAGGGGAAAATATGTAATAAGTGAGAAGCCCTTATTATATGAAAGGACTCATCACTCTCCTCATTAGGGGATGCCAAGTTTAGGCCATAGGAAGAGAGCACACAAAAAATAGGCTAGAGAGCACACTGCCTCTAGCCTTCTTGTATATTCACTATTCATAGTGAAACAATATCAACATCAGTGTGGACATAGCCCAAACATTGGGGTGAACCACGATACATCTTGTGTTCTTTACTTTCTTGCAGATTCACGGTTGGATTTACGTTGTTCCAAGATCCCTCCGGTTTTGTGCATCAACAATTTTAATATTTGATTTTTACTATAAGTAATCTTTGAAAATAGGTGCTCAATGTCGAATTTTTGGGAATTTTTTTTTTAAAAAAAAAAAAAGAAAAACCTAACAATCTTTATTGGTCTCTTGCCTCTTTGTTTTTTCGATCTTCAAATCATTTTTATTCTCTAGTTGCGGTCTTTGTTGTACTTTAGATGGAAGAGGGTTTTTTTTTTTTTTTTTTTTTTTTTTTTTTTTTTTCTTTGCTGTGGTTACTCTCTTATTCTATTGAGGAAAGTCTTTATAGCATGTATGACTTATACATAATTAGATACAAGTCAAGAGCGGTTAAAGAATGGTATTGTATTTTATGAGTTTGTAATTGTAAAATTGTGATGCTTGTTGACATGTGTGACCCTTTAGCTACATTTAACATGCATGTCTTATATACGTTCATGATATTTTTCTAATAGACTAATACATCTTTAATTATTACCTTAAAAAAAGTACTCGATGGCTTTTTTTTTTTTTTTTTTGGGCGGTAAAAGGTAAAAATGATTTCCAACAAAAGATATTACCCTTTGCAATTAAATTATGTGCATATCCTTTCTCTATTTTTTAGTACAACGAATTCGCCAAAAAGATATCCTTAGCAAAAATTATATGCGCATAAGATGTGTTTCTTTCTTTAAAAAAAAAATAAAGGGGAAAAGATATCAACCTAATTTAATATTCCTCTTCACTCGTAAGATATCACATAATTTAAAAAAAAATGCTAGTAAATCATAAAAAAAAAAACACTTAAAGTGCTTCCTAGAAGAAGCACATAACTGATGTTTCTTATAGAAAACATTTCAAGTGCTTTTGAAACCCAAAAATATTTTTACCAAAAGAGCTTTCAGTAATTTTAAAAGCATGTTTGAACGATCTCATATTTTACACTAAGGGGAGGGAGAGTTCGGCTAAGCCACACAAATATCAAATTCACCATTTACGAGATTTAAACCTAAGACCTCTCACTTACAAGTGAAGAGGAATATCACCAGACCGTAGTACTAAGTGTCATCTTTTCTCTTTTAAAGTCTAATCTCTTTATCTCTTTATATATTATCTTTTTTTTTTGTCAAACGATAAATTTATTCGATTAGATGTTAGATTAAAGGGTTGACATAGTTTGAACCCACACCATAGTGCAAGAGCAACACTCCTTTTCAGCACTGTGGTAAAGAGACACTTGCCTCTTTATATATTATCTTATGTGGATTGATTTAGGGAATTGTTATTGGTATTCCAAAAATCTCATTCTATACTCCAAACTTTCTATATTTGGAAAGAAAAATACACTTGTGAGGAGTGTAGAATAAGATTTTTGGAGTGCCAATAACACTTCTATTGATTTATTGTAATTTTTACATCTATACATACGTATTGGCATACAAAATTCTCAGTTGACCAAAGGAGTTATGTGAGGGTGGTTTAATTTCTTTGTGACTAATTGAGGTTGGTAAGAAACCAACAAAACAAACGAAACAAAAACATATTATATATAAGGTCATGTTTAGAGATGAGCACTGATCGAGCCTTGAGCCAAACCAATTAGTTAATCCCACCTCTTTTGGATTAATTGACTGCAAATTGCATGGAGAGAATAGAGGATGGAGACCACGATAGAGATTTTTAGGTCTACATGAAATATTGTCATATTATATTTTTACTTAAATTATAATGTGTATATATTAATTTGTTATTAATATACTTTATAAAGACAAAATTTTTTAATTATATCGTCAACCCATTTCTGTAAGCTTTACCAAAATCATGTCCTTTTCTATATATACTAGTAGATGAGCACACATTCTGTGTGTATGAACAATTTCATTTTGTTTTTTGTTTTTTTATTAAGGAGTGATTAGTTTTTAAAATTTTAAAAATATTATGAAATAATGATGGTGAGACAATTTCTCTTAATAAATGCATATTTTATCTTAATATTACATAATTACTATTTTGTCTTCCTTATGTATATATTGTGTATCAAAAGTGAGGGTAAAATAGGAAAATGGGGATAGGATTGCCATTTTCTCAAAAGATACAAAATTAGTATTTTGCCCTCCTTATGTAAGTATTGTGTATCAAAAGTGAGGGCAAAATAGGAAGAAAAAATGGCAAAAATTTGACAAAGAGGGCTCTCTTAATAATAGTGTGTGTGTGTGTGTGTGTATATATGTGACGTATGATATTGTATAAATTAAACAACCAATTTAGCTAAAAATGAATGTTATCCATTTTATGAAAAAAATATAAAACCATACTCATTTATCATTAAAATATTAACTAGATGATATTATTTATAATATCAACTAGATGTCGTGCATATGTCATGTGATGCGTATGCAACGTAATGACAAAAACTCAACACTTACTTCATTTTAAATACTTAACTTTTTTAAATTAAGGTTTTAATAAACAAAATTTTTGGAAAAAGGTTTTAGTATTAGTTGAAAAGTCAATGTAATTTTATATGAAAAGATAAAGTTAATACAAGTTGTGACCTAACATAGAACCAGTGGCGAAGCCACTATGAGACTAGAATAGTCTCTAACTGCCTTTTTGTCTTCTTGCTACTCTAATAGATATTGTTGGTGCATATCAGTATAGTACAATATTCAACTACGTTCTCAATCCAACTCTTTCCTGTTCCAGGTCAGACCTTATTTTCTCTTCATCCCTTTTATTGTGGTGCAATCTTCACTTTCTCTCCTTATTCCATCCACTTTTCTTTGGCTTGAACATATATTTAAAAAAAAATTATTTCTTACTATTTACCACATGTTCGAGTTTCTGGGTTTGTGCAATGTTTTTAGTTCTCTCTTGAATGTCTTTCAATTTTTATGCAAATTACTCAAAACTCTCATGTTTGATTTAAATTACCTATGTATGTGAGAGACCCTTTCACACGTGAAATCCTATCTTCACTACTGCATAGAACATTATTGTTGTGAAGTTAAAGTCTTCAGAACTAATTTTTTTCCATGAATTCATAAGGTTAGACATATATAAGAACAAATTAACGACAAAGAAAACTTATCTAATTCAACTAACTTAGTTACATGTAAACAAAAGATGCACCATATCAAAGCTCTTACAAAATGCACATCTTAACAAACTTTTATTTTTATTAACATCGATGTATTGACTAATTCAATGTTTGTGATTGATTAATATCTTCTTCAGGTAAATGGTTTACGACGATCATCGTCAATCAGTTTTTGAATGAAGCTTCATCTTTCTTCAAGATGTCATAGTAGATTTGTCCAGTGATGAAGCCTTCACCAAGTTAAAATTGTCCACAAGTTTCGCGTAAAAAAAATGGGATCATGAAATAAATGTTATTCAATTTTATACAATAATCAAATGGTAATGGGACACCTCCTACATTGAAAACAAAACAAACAAACAAACTTTCTATGGGTTTAAGGAGACTTGGAGCACTCAACCAATTGGTAATTAGTTTTAAAGTGAACTCTTAACTTCCTTTAATTGTGACAAAAAATAAAGTAATTGCACCGATTAAAAGAAACAAAAGTATCTTGTTGGCCCCAAGTAAAGAAATATTTAACATACTATTGTATTAATATTTACTTTGAGTTAGAAGGTTAAGGTGATCAATAAAATACCTTGTTTTTTTTTTTTTTGTATTTATAAACAATAGTAGGAAAAAGAATCTAAACACAATTTTTTTCTTGTCAGATTATACTTTTAATAACTTCAGTTACGAATATCTTTTGCTCGATAAAATATCTTAAAACATTAAGAAAGGCAACTAGTTGTGGCAGTGGTGGATACATATTGGGACTCAGTGGTGGAGCCATACTTTTATGTGTGGAAGGGCCTGCACATACATAGATAATTTGAACTCATCAAAACATGAGAGATTGGAGTAATTTGCATAAAAATTGAAAGATTCTAAATTCAATAGAGAGAACTATAAACATTGTGTTTGTACCATACTTGACCAATCCTGAAACTACTGAGCACCGGTCAACGTTATACTGTCAAGGACCCAGAAGAGTTTCCCTCCAACTAGGAGGCCAATCATAGCGCGACACGTGTCGACATCAAAAGCCAATCACAACACAACACGTGTCAATGTTAGAATGAAACTAGAAACTCTTCTATAAAAGGAGATCATTCTCTCACAATATGGCCTAATGTCATTTGTACTAAATCATTCAATAGTACTCACTAAAGGAGAGCTTGAACCTATTTACTTGTGTAAGCCCTTCACAATAAATGAGAACTCCTATACTCCGTGGACGTAGCCAATCTAGGTGAACCACGTACATCTTGTGTTTGCTTCCCTGTCTCTATCCATTTACATACTTGTCCACATTAGTGACCGGAGCAATCCAGCGAATGTCACAAACTTAACACTTTCTGTTGTACCAAAATCCCCACTGATTTTGTGCATCAACACATTGCACAAACCCAAAAACTCGAATATGAGGTAAAGAGTTAGTAGGAATTTAAAAAAAAAAATAACCAAAGAAAAGATGATATAATAAGGAAGGGAAGTGAAGACAACACCGCAATAAGAGGAATAAAAAGAAAAATATGGTCTGGCCTGGAACGTAAAAAAGTTTGGATGGAGAACACACTTCAATTTCATGGGTATTGGATTGATATGCAACAACATCAGCTGTTATAGTAGTAAGAAGAAAAAAAAAGGCAGGATGGGCAAGGGACCATTCTGGTTTCTTAGTAGCTCCACCATTGTTGGGACTAAAGTGGTTGGAGTCAACAAATATATATGTTAATGTCTACAGAAGGCCTACCAAATGTTTATCATGGCTCTTTTTTATGTTAACAAGTGTTTAACGTAAGAGAAAATTGTAGCAACAATCCCTGAACTTTAACTAAATTGGATTAATTTAATCCTCAACTAAAAATATATGACTATTGGTCCCTAAACTCTTCAAAATGTGGGGCTATGGTCCTTTTCATCAACTTCATCAAAATGAGTCATGTTGGAATGACCATTGCTACAATTGGGTTAAAGTTAAGGGACCACTTCTCCAATTAGTTTAAAATTGAGAGACTATTGCTACATTTCCTCTCAATGTAATGTGTGTTAGCGTATATCGGCAGCACTCAACAGGTTGTGTCGATAACACTCGATAACACTCATTAGATGCTTTAGCATATTTCAATTTCTCTTGACATATGAACAACATAATTTGACAGTTGACAACAAACTTACTAAACATTCGACAAATACTTCAGTGAATAAATTCAAAAAAAAAATTATGCGTTTCACTTTCTGCTTCTATAAAAAATCTAACAATTCTTGAATCCTCGTGGCCCCAGTCCATGACAAAACACTGATAATTTTAGCATAATAACATGCTGTTAATAGATTATTGTTATCCAAATTAATAAAGGGAAAATTAGAATCCCCTGTAGTTTTTCTATATTATGTAGATTAAACATTTGTGCCTTTTTAAAATTTGATTAAAGTGCTTTGACCAATAACCACCTCAAACTAAATTACATGTCATTATTATATTTCTTTAAATTAAAATAATTTTTGAATTTATCCTTTTATCTGCATGATGCATTTTTCCTTATTTAGTGGAGATATTAGTAACTAAACTATATTTTCTCTTCTTCCAGATATGTTTTTTCGATCACAGTTTTATTTTTCTTCAAATAGCTGGTGATCAACATAAAAGATCTGTGTAATTTTTTCAATGTTTTTGTGAAATTATATTTTTTAGCTATTTTTTAAGTATAGTTGTTGACGAATTATTATTAGGTACAATACATTACGTATATATTATCTGCGGGTATGTTTGAATTTACAAAAATCATTAATTGGTACGTTTATTTGCAATTTTGGTACGTTTGATTTGATACATATTGTTAATATCGGTACATTATTTTTATTATTAGGTACAATACATTACGTATATATTATTTGCGGGTACGTTTGAATTTACAAAAATCATTAATTGGTATGTTTATTTTTATTTTGGTACATTTTATTTTGTATACATTATGTATTGGTACGTTTATATTATTCTCAATCCTATTTTCTCTTAACGTACTAAAAGAAAAACTTATTTTGCTACGTTTAATTTTGTGGAATTTAAAAATATTTTAAACTATTTTGGAAAAAAAATATCCTAAATCGTAGATAATTATTACTAAATTGTAGCATTATTGTGAAAATAAATTGAATCCAACCAACTTTCTTTTTTTTTTACAATTATCTCTAACAGGGAGACTGCAATCAAAATGCTAGATTATGGAAATTTTATTACAATATAATATGCATATAGCACCAAACTATTGACAAAAAAAAATAGTTTAATCAAATCATTAAAATACATGAATATTTAATTAAAAAAAATTTAAACTGAGACGCCCATATCAAAATATCCCTTGATAAATTATACGAGAATCAAATGGGATACCCTGCTGTACTAAACAATGTATAGAAAATACAACTATATCTGACAAGTTCCGAGAGATATGATTAAAGAAATCTTGTCGGCAGCGGTTGGAATGAGTCGGCCAAGATGCCGTACAGTGGAACGGTCAACCGTCAAGCACGGGGGACCACCTAACCAACACCAGAATATAATAGCACGTGTCCCTGACGTGGCAACTGCCGTAACGGACAATAACCGTGACTTCGCCCTCTGCTTCGGCTCACGTGTAGCTCTGCCAACCACATTCAACGAGCTTTCTTTTTCAGTCAAAAGCTTTTATTTTCAACGAGAAAAAGAGCTTTGAAAAAGGAAAAAAAAAAAACAGAGAAAAAGAGCAAAAGAACTAGATATTAAAAAGAATTTAATTACATAAAATTTTCAACGCTTGGCCGACTCCAGGACGGAAAGTAGAAAAAGATAAATGACGACTAAACAAAAGGGCCATAAAGAAATTCGGTGGGAGAGATAGTTGATTGGTAAAGGTTTTAATGTATTACCGATCGTGATAAGTATATATATCATGTTAATTAATAAATTTATGTTATTTAATATAAATTTATATATTTAGTTTAATATATTATTTTGCATGTCAATATAATTTAAATAGGTAATATCTCGTAGCGTTACTTTGTTGATTTTTTGCTTTAATATTTTAGGCTTACATATAAAGACTAAAGCATAAAAAGTGAAGCAACGTTCATGCACCATTAGGAAAAATAAATTGTATGCTCAAAATACAAAATGTTACATTACGTGTCATTATATAAATAGTGAGATACTTGTGTTAAAAAATAAATAACTTAAAAATTAAAATTTATCTTCACTTATATAATGGCATGTGGTGTACAACTCGTGTCCCAAACATCTATATATAAAGCCAATGGAAAATGTGAATAGTGATTTTGGTGTCACCAAGCTTCAACAAAAAATTTGGACAAAAATGCCCCCCCAAGACAAAAAACTTCAAAGGTATCCCAAACTAATGCATCAAATAAGGCATGGGCATTTTCATCATTTTAACAGTACTTTTTTTAATAATTAAATTTTTGGTACAGTTTTTTTTTTATATTATAATTTGTTGATGCACAAAATCAGTGAGGACTTTGGTACAACAGAAAGTGTCAAGTTTGTGACCTTCGCTAGATTGCTCCGGTCACTAGTGTGGATAAGTATGTAAATGGAGAGAGACAGGGAAGCAAACACAAGATGTACGTGGTTCATCCAGATTGGCTACGTCTATGGAGTAGAGGAGTTCTCATTAATTGTGAAAGGCTTACACAAATACATAGGTTCAAGCTCTCATTTTGTGAGTACTAGTGAATGATTTAGTACAAATGACATTAGGAAATATTGTGGGAGAATGATCTCCTTTTATAGAAGAGAGTTTCTAGTTTTGTTCTGACATAAACATATGTCGTGTTGTGATTGGCTACTGATGTTGACACGTGTCGCGCTGTGATTGGCTTCTGATGTCAACATGTGTCGCACTGTAATTGGCCTCCAGGTTGGAGAGAAATTCTTCTGGGTCCTTGATGGTATAACGTTGACTGGTGCTCAGTAGTTTCGAGATTGGTCAAGTATGGTACAAACATAATTATTACCTCACAATAGACTAGCAATAATATGATTCAATTTCTCTAATTTTGAATACGTTCAAAACATCTTAAGAGGGATGTAATACCGGTTATAAAAAATGTCTTTCACACGCGGATAATAATGTGATTAAATTAATTGTCAAATGATTGTGTTTTTTTTAACGAACGATATTATCTACACTAAATGGGAGGGGATGAGCTTAGCCTCACAATGAGCTAGTAATAATGTGATTCAATCAATTGCTTATTAAATATTATTTTTTCTATTCTTAATGTAAATTTTATAGAGACCGATTTTATTATGTGAATTCAGCTGCTTTAATTGGTTTATGAGGGGTTTCTTCTAGCATGATCTAAAATTATTCATTTACTTCAAATATTTGACTTTCTTTTTGTCATTTTACGCATGTAAATACATTTAAAAAGTGTAAGTTGCGCGTAGCACGCCGTGATTCAGCACGTGCATGAATGCTAGTAATGAACATTTTCTCTCACATTTGTACCACTTTTTAATGAAGGTGTATTGTATTGGGGAGGGGGTGGCTACTTTTATTAAAGAAATAGTATAAATGTTGTAACATTTTTTACATTAAAAAATGAGACGAAGAACAAATTTATCCACACCCTTCTTCTTCCCTACCATTTATTGTTTTACTCCTACATAAGTAGAAGAGAGAGAGAAAAAAACACAAGGGAAATCCATCCCTAATTATTCGTTCGTCTGTTAACCCTCCTAACCACAAATGTTGACGATAAATTCTTTGACTAAGATTCAAAATTATTCTATTTCATGAGTACTTCGGTTTTCTTGCTCCATTCAACTAATAGGACGACATTTGCCATGTATAGAGTGCTATCACATGCACAAAGTTACTAATTCAAAAATACGTGAGATACTTTTAGAACAAGAATGTGATAATATATAGAAAGTTAATCAGTAAATATGATACAAATAAAATTATTTGGGAGCGGATTCATGGCATCACTTTTTGTTTTACAGAATTTTTTACACAAGTTTTTGTGGGCCCACTTCGTAAAGTATTTCAACAATCAGAGCCGTCTATCTTTTAGATCTTCACTAAAAGATCATGTCTACCAATTATCATCCAAATCTGAAGATATATGACCATTTGATTAAGGGTTTAGGATTTTTTGTAGAAACGTATTTAACTATTTTCTTCACAACAAATGAATGTCTTAGGCCATCTCTAACCAATCCAGCCAGAGGGTTGAAAATAGCCTGAAATGACACGAAAATTGTCTCCAACTGAGGGCTAGGCCAAAGGGCTCGTGAGCTACACCGGGCTAAAAAAAAGGAGAAAATGGCCAACCGGCCGACCTGGGGTTGGCCAGAAATTTTGAATCCGAAGGTAGCTGACGTTAGTTACCGTTGAATTCTTTTTTTTTTTTGGGCCAAATTTAAAAAATTAAATAAAAATCCCCTTTTTTTCCTAGAGTAAACTGTCGGTTTACCCCCTGAACTTTCACCTCACTTTCGATTTCCCCCCTGAACTTTTCCATTGGAAAATTAAGGACTCAAACTAATTTTTTTAGCCAATTTGCCCCCTACCGTTAGTTTTTCATATATTCCATCCATATTTCCGTTAAGTGAGACCATGTGCACAACATGTGAGGGTAGTTAAGTTATTTCACTCTTAAAAATGATTAAAAAACTAAAAATAATAAAAAAAGCAAAACTTTCCCTCTATTTTTTCCCGCTAATTCCTATCCTCGATTTTATTTTTCCCTCTCATTCCTATGCATGAGAAATGACATATGGTGTTATTGTCTACCATTTTTATTTTCTCTAACAAATTAATAATTTGACAAATGATAATGGTGCTATTGTCTCCAAAACAGTGCATTAATATAAGAAACCCTAGTCTTTTTTATGGACATGTTTCTTATATTAATGCACTGCTTTGGAGACAATAACACCATAAGCATTTGTCAAATTATTAATTTGTTAGAGAAAATAAAAATGGTAGTACATGCTTCAAAAAAAAGATTAACTTAGCTACTTATGAAGACAATAACACCATATGTTATTTCTCATGCATAGGAGGAATGAGAGGGAAAATTAAAATTGAGGATAGGAATTAGCGGGAAAAAATAGAGGGAAAATTATTATTATTTATTTTCAGTTTTTAATCATTTTTAAATTGAAATGACTTAACTATCCTCACATGTTATGCACATGGTCTCACTTAACGGAAATATGGATGGAATATATGAAAAACTAACGGTAGGGGGCAAATTGGCTAAAAAAATTAGTTTGAGTCCTTAATTTTCCAATAGAAAAGTTCAGGGGGGAAATCGAAAGTGAGCTGAAAGTTCAGGGGGTAAACCGACAGTTTACCCTTTTTTCCTATAAATACCTAAGCCATTCCTACACAATTTCTCACATAATTTTCACCATTCCATACTATCTCACTTCATTCTATTTCAATTCTTCACATTCTGTTTTCTTAACTCTTCCAATAATCTTTCCTTCAATTTTTTTCAATAATTTTCAAATGGCCGCATTGCAATGAAAGGTAGGGCTTGGACCCGAAAAGAAGATGAAGCTCTTTGCAAGAATTATAGATGGGTCTCAGAAGATAGAGGGAGGGAGACTTCTCAAACAAGTGAAGGTGTTTGGACTCGTGTGTCCAAAAAATACTTGGAGTTCTACGAAGGCACCACTCAACTGAATACCCGAAACCACGAGAGTTATTCTTCAAGATGGAAGAAACATCTTCATCCAAGTTTGAATAAATGGCATCAAGCACTGTTAACAGCCGCAAGTAAACATGAAAGTGGCGCCAATTACTACAATGAAGTAAGTATTTTCACACTTTATTTTAAATATTTAATTATATTACATTTAATTTCATAAATTAATTTCCTTTCATTTTTGTAATTATATTTTCTAGGTACGCCAAGTGGAGGAATTGTATATGGAGGGCAACTTGAAACCCTTTCAGCATCACGGTTGTTGGGAAATTTATAAAAGGTGGGTGTCATTTGAAGATCCACCTCAACATAGAGTAGGTCTTGTGCTGGTGTTCGGAACTTTATCCTTAGTTATAGATGGGAATGAAGATGGATCTCCTACCATTCAAGAAACAAGGGTAGAAAATTCGTCTTCGGGTGAAGGTTCCATACCTATGGCTATGGGACAAAACAAAGCCCGAAAATTGAAGGAAAACGGCAAGGCAAAGGATGATATCGCCTTTCAATAGGAAATGACGGTCTCTTTGCGATTCATGGTGGAGCAAAATGCCATTGCCGCGGAAGAAAGGAACCGTAGGCATGAAGAACGGGCCAAACAAATAAAAGAAGAGATGGACGATAGGAATATGCTAAGGAACCCTTCGGATTACACTCCAATGAGTAAGTCCTATTTTGATAGGAAAAATAAGGAAATTATGGCCCGACGGCAGTTGTTTACCTCCGACTATACTCCTACAATGGCGGATGATGAAGATGATGATGATTTTAGATTTTAAATTTAAATTGTTGTAGTTTTTAAATTTAAGTTGTTGTAGTTTTAAATTTAAATAATAAATTATGTTTGGCCCTATGGCCCTTTGGCCCCTCGGTTGGAGATGTTTTATGTCACATGACTATATTTGGCCTATGACCTTCTGGCCCCTCGGTTGGAGATGTTTTTTGTCACGGGGCTATATTTGGCCTATGACCCTCTGGCCCCTCGGTTGGAGATGGTAAAAAATATGGCCCTTGCACTGTTCATTAAAATATTAATTTCTTGGAGGGCCAGAGGGCTAAAACGAGCTCTATGGCCCTCCTTCGATTGGAGATGGCCTTAATGGTTTAAGAATTTTTGTAATTTTTTTGCAATAATAATTTATGAATGATGTTCTAAAATATAGACAGTTTAGATCGTTGAAATACATTACGTAGTGATCTTTACAAAAACTTGTGTCAAAAGATGTGTAAAGAAAGTGGTGCCATGAATCCGTCCTTATCATTTTAATATATAGTACAAGTGGTTTCTTGGTATATAAGTAGAATCCACTTTTATTAGAGAAGTTATCAGTAAATGTGATACAAATAGTATTATTCTAATATATACATTATTTGAATAATAAGTATTGCTCATTTATCATATATTCTAATATATTACAACTACCAGTCTCCATTCCAAAATTCTGAAGAAAACAAAGGTTGGTGCTTGCAAAAACACTCTCTAGCTCAAGTCAACTTTTCAAATGCTACTTGTGGGTATGAATTCCAAAAGATAACACAAGCCGAAATTAATTTTTGTACTAGGTTTATTAGGAGCTGTGGAATAACATCACTTGTTGACGTGGGGAGGAAAGATAAAGAGTTTGTTATCGATGTGATTGATTGGACTCTTGAAATGGGAAATTAGTTTCATGAGAAGTGACGTCACGACTTTAAAGACATCAAGTTTCTTTCACGTTCGATACATTTGTTACGTATAAATCACGTTGAGTGAAGGGCTTGCCGACAACAGCCTTCAAAATTACCTTGAAATTACATTTGATGCCATAGGGTGAGCAATTATAGAATGACTTTTTAATCAAAACGGTTTTTAGAATTGTTATAACTTTGATTTTTAAAATTTAAAATCGATATAAATAATTTCTCTGAGATGTCCACCATCAATAATTTTTGATATTATGTGAAATTTTTTTGTTAAATTAAAAAAACCACAAATTCAAATAGATGAGTTATGCCAATCTCCAAAATCATAATATTATGTTTCATTCATGTTGTGTAACATATTCTCTTTGGGACTGGCAAATATTGATTGTCATTACATTCAAGTTAATCGAATTTGATCTTGTCCAATCAAATTAACAGACAACTAGCTACCATTAGTTCATTGGCTAGTTAGTTTGTTGTATGGTATATGTAGCTTTGAAATGCATGCTATTAGTTATTATTTTGAGTCATGTGTCATGATTTTTGTGCCGATTTAAGGAGAACTACAAAATCATAGATCATATAATTAAGGAAGTTTTAACGAAAAACTTTCGGTACTGTTCACTTTAACGAAAATTCATATTTTTACTCTAAAAATTCAATCATGGTACTATTCACTTACAACACATTTTTGTCATTTTCGTTAAAACTTAAAGTTTTTTAATCATTTTCATTAGTTTTCTTTATAATTAATGGTACAAGTTCTAATTGTTTATTAAATACATGTAAGATGATCAGATCGAAGAAATTTTGTTTCAGGTTCCCAGATCACTAATTGAGCTTGTGCCTGTCTATTTTGTTATGACAAATGTACTGCTGAGATTATGACAGGTACTGTCATTATCTCATAGAGTTAGTTAAGCAAGGCTGTTAAATTGTTAAGAGTTTTGAGTACTGTAGCAATACAAGCGACTTACTCGACACAATATTCTTGGTATTCAGAGAACTTGGTCAATGAAATTGAATCTTCTTTCTCTCCCGTTTCTTCAATCTTAGCATTTTATCATCGCGGGAAATGACCTGTTTCCGCAATTCAAATTGCTTTTGTGGTACAGGTATTTGTAACTGAAGATCTGATCATGGTTTGCTGTTATTTGATATATGAACATATTCCCGTTAGCGATGGATGCTGATAGCTTAAAGTTTTTGGGATTTATGTCCAATTAGATGGTATCAAACAGCTCTGATTAATTACATGAGGTGATCGGTTACAAACATCCAAAGTCCAGACCCTATCTGTCACCTGTCACTTGTCACTTGTCACTTATCATGTTTGCCTCTCTACGTACACTGTGGGACCGTATGATTAGTTGGTTTTCAGGTGCAGTAGTTAAGCAATAAACATGATAAGAAGCTATATGTCACAGACTACGTCTGCGTGTTTTGTGGAGCAGTTCTCCAAAAATTAAGGTTGCCCTAACGACGTTAGGGTAAAACAACTGTACGTACGTAGTTTCAAGTTGGTTGCTTTATGTTTCTAACCACCTTTCGCAGACGTAACCATGTGGAAACCTTTCACTGTCAGCACCTGATGGAGTCTCTTCAAAGAGAGAGAGAGAGAGAGAAAGATATATATGTGGAGCCAAAAATATTCACTAGGTGACACGTGGACTTTTGGACAAAAGAGGACAAAAATACCCTCGAGGCATACCGGGTTTCCTACACGCGAGCAGTGGAGAATCATCCATCAACCAAGTCAGGAGTACCCAAAATGGGTAACAATTCAAAACCTATTTCATTCCATATATGTTTTTACCTCATTTTTTTCCTTATTCAATTAGCCATTTATTTCAAACATTCCATAACATCCTCAACCAATTAATATAATCAATATATTAAAGGCTAATTACATCACCAAATTAAGCCCAAAAATCACCCTAAAGGCCGGTTATCCCTTCTCCAAAGGGAGCCGGCCATTTCCTTCTTTTTTCACCATAATTTTCCTTTTTTTGTGACATGATTAGCCAATTATACAAAAACCCACCAAAACATTCATTTTATGTTTAATAGCCAAATAAATTGGCTAATTAAACCTAAATCAAACCCAAAAAACCCTAGCCACCTCCTATCCCTATAAATATACTCTCATTTCTCACCAAAAAGCCAATTCCAATTCTCTTACAAAAAATCCTAAACACTCTAAACACTTTTTCTCTCTAAAATTCTAACTTTGGCATCGGAGGTTCTTCAGCCAAAGCCCCCCCCATTCATCGTGGGCGAGTGAGACTTTTGGCCTTAACCTAAGGTGCTAGTTGTTTTGTAGGTGCAAAATCGTCCAAGATCGAAGAGGAGAAAATTTGCATCCACAAATTGGTGCTTTCATTGAGAGTTGAAATCCATACTCGTAGAAGACTCTCGCACAAAAAGGTTTTTTCTTTATTTTCTAGTCCATTTGAATATTTTTCATACATTCTTATTATTAGAATTTTTTACTTGCAAAGGTTCTTTGATAAAACGTATAAGCAAAATATAATGGCTAGAAATTTAGAAATTTCCACAAGTGAAAATTCTAATGTTCAAGAAATGGGATTGCGGAGATCCGTGAGGCTAAATGCGACAATAAGTGGAGCAGCACCACCACCACGAGTTTCCACCATGGGAACCACCACGGTGGCTACCTCGGTAGCCACCCGTGGAGAGGTCCATGGAGCCTTCACCACGGCTCGAGCAGTGTCATCCAAGGCTTATGGCACCAAGGCCACGACCCAAGTCGTGCCATCCAAGTTTGCACGGGCCTGGGCCCAAGCCTCGCATTCGCATGCATCACATACTAAGCAGCCTGTTCCCGCCAAGCAACCTGTTCTCGCAGCCCAGCCTGCTCCCGCCAAACAGCCTGCTCTCGTGACCCAACCTGCTCCCGACGAGCAGCCTGCTTCCGTCGAGCAACCCACTCCCGTAGCCCAGCTTGCTTTCGTCGAGCAACCCACTCCCGTAGCCCAGCCTGCTCCTGCCAAGCAGCCTGCTCTCGTGACCCAACCTGCTCCCGACGAGCAGCCCACTCCCGTGGTCCAGCCTGCTTCCGTCGAGCAGCCCACTCCCGTGGCCCAGCCTGTTTCCGTCGAGCAGCCCATTCCCGTGGCCCAGCCTGCTCCTGCCAAGCAGCCTGCTCTCGTGACCCAGCCTCCTCCCGACGAGTAGCCCACTCCCGTGGTCCAGCCTGCTTCCGTCTAGCAGCCCACTCTCACAGCCCATCCTGCTCCAGTGGTTTTCCAAGTAGCCAAAGTCGGCCCAAGACTATCTCAACCATCTGGACCTACCATCGAGCCGGGGACATTCTCACCACATTTTTTCACGAATTTGACATTTCCCAACTCAAATCTCGTGCCCGGAGTCTACCACTCTTCCATTGCCCAAGGAGGCACATTCCTTCCAAGCTTTTCCAACCCAAATGGAGAACAACACTTGTCACGACAGGTCATAGAGTTGACAAGCGTCCTCGCACAGCAGACGACCTTGGTGAACCGGCTCTTGCAACGCACCGAGATGCAACGTGCCCCAGACGAGATGTTCCGAAGTAGGACAAGGGCAGACAAAGAACCTCTCCAACAGTGTCCCGGTAAGCAGCCACTCGACCAGCCACGAACGGAGCGTTCAGGCAGTATACACTCCCGATTGGGCCCCCGAGATAGCGTATACTCCCGTCTTAGAGCGTGGAGGAGCGTGCACTCTCGACTAGGCCCACAAACGAGCATACATTCACGGTTAGGGTCACACTCCGATAGTCAACATGAGCAGCCTTCCAGGCAAAGTGTTCATTTGCGGCTAAGCCCGCAAGGAGCATCATCCACCTCACATCAGAGTAGGCAGCCCGACGGACGGAGAGAAGCAGTCACTCAATCCAGCTCAAGTTCAACCAGCAGCCTGCGAAGAACTCGTTTGCCTGCTAGGAACGCACCATATGCACTGCATCCGCGGCATAGACGAGCCAAACACATGGAAGAGCAGCCTAGACCAGCAAGTCATGGCTGGAGGCAGCCGAGAGCTCCGCTACCCCAACAAAGGCAAATTCAGGAAGAAGTAGAGAGACTTTTGACCAAGCGATTACATGATTTCCAACGCAACGAGGTCACCGACGAGGCACTACGACGGAACATGACCAACATAAGCAGGTCACCCTTCACGGACGAGATCGAGCAGGCAGAGTCTCCACGCGATTTTAGCATGCCATATTTCACATCTTTCAAAGTGGATGAAGACTCGAATAGACACTTAAAGCGCTACCGAAGCGCAATGATCCTTTATCGAAACAACGATGATCTCATGTGCAAGATATTCGCCACCACTCTACATGGTGAGGCGCAAGATTGGTTCTACACCCTGCCGCCACAATCCATCCGAAATTTTTACGAACTTTCTTTGGTTTTCACCAAAGAATATTCATCATATCGCTCGATCAAAAAGAAGTCTGACCATTTGTTCGACGTCAAGAAGAACCCAAATGAGTCGTTTCGCGACTATGTGAGGAGGTTCAAAGTAGAGAAGGCAAAAATAGTCGGATGCAACGACTCGATAGCTAGAGCAGCCTTCCAAAAAGGACTTCCAGCAGACCACCAGCTATTCGGAAAATTGATCATGAAAGAAGATCTAACTCTGGCAGACTCTTTTGCTTTGGCAGAGAAGCATGCACTCTGGGATGAGGCTCGCCAATGCACATTCAAGGACTTGAAGAAGTAACCGACATCACCTCCATAGTAGCAACGAAGGACTTATTCGCATGTTGACGGTATCTAAAGTAGCAATAAGCTCTACCATCATGCGAGAAGAGCTGGGGGCCCGACTACCTGTATTCTACAGTTCAAAAGCTCTTCTCGATGCTATTAAAAATTCAAAAGCTAACTTTGGCGATAGTTGTTGTAACCCAAAAGCTTAAGTTTTACCTTCAAACGCACGCAGTCATCATCATGACGCATTATTCCGCCAAATCCAAACCTGCGACGATAAAGGCATAGACCCTGGCAGATGCAAAGTTTTCTGACGAACACAACAACTCGGCCCAAAAGACACGCCAATGGCAGACGAACACTAGAAGGAACACTCAGAAGCAAATTTTGTCCTCGTCGCCCCAGAAGATTCAACTCTAGAGTGGCCTAATACCGGAAGTTGAGCATCTCCTGCTACATGTAACATGGCCCCAGCTCCACGGCTCCCTACCGCACCTTCAAGCCTAGCCTTGACAACGCAACAGAACGGCCCAACGGCGCCTCGAAGGCAGCTGAGCACACTTTAGCCACACCTGCTCCCTCAATGGAGATTTCTGGCGTTTGCATATCGATGGCACATCCAACTACAAAAGCTCGTGAGCAGCCGTGGTTCTTGCCACCCCAGACATTTCAATGCTTAAGCAGGCGATCACTCTAAGCTTCAAAGCATCTAACAACGAAGCAGAGTACGAAGCCCTACTAGCAGGCCTTCGAATGACAAAAGACTTGGCGATGAAAAACTTTCAATTTATTCCGATTCCCAGCTAATCACCAGCCAGACTACTGGGGGCAAAGGCATGACGATCGTGGCAACCGACTACTTCACAAAATAGGTAGAAGCAAAGCTCATGATGACCACGATTCAGACGGACATAAAGCGTTTTATATGGAGGAACATCATTTGTCAATATGGCATCCTTTAATCCATCGTCACCGACAACGGCCCGCAATTCATAGGCAAAGATTTGGCGAAGTTCTTCAAAAAATATGGCATCAAGCAGCACATGTCTACGCCAAGATATTCTCAAGGCAATAGGCGGGCCAAAGTATCCACCAAGATGATCCTCGACTGTCACAAGAAATCCCCCACCAGTAAGAAAAGAAAATGACCAGATGAACTCCCTAGATGTCTATGGGCATATCGCACCACCAAAAGACGAGCAACCGAAATGAGATGGCCGCAACCTTAAATCTGGTAGAGGAGAAGTGCGAGTAGACTTCACTCGCATCACAGCTTACCAGCAGCAATTCCAGCCCAGAGATTTAGTCCTAAGAAAAGCCTTCATCATTGCCCATAGAGAAGGTCTGTACAAAATCAGCAGAGTAGGCGGCAAGAGTAATTACACCCTCGCCACCATGAAACGATAAAATGATCGAAAAGTAGTGGAGCACCTACAATCTGAAGAAGTACCGTGTGTGACCTCCCACTACATCAAAGCCCGAAGACTCAAAAAGCTCGACGGGCACCACCTCACAAGCTGAGGACTATCCAGTTGTTATGCAATTCCTACCTTACAGCTAAGTTCTCGTTCGTTTCACTCGTTTTTCAATGAGGAATTTAGAAGTAATCACAACTTGGCTCGGCTGCATGCTTACAACAACTAATCACTCATGCACTTCAAAAGAAGACTGCGCCCTTCTTAGGGACTCATCGTAGGAATTGCGCCCCCCGAGGGACCAACCATGCTCTCCAGTGCGAGAGGGTAAACCAATTCCCCGACACCCATATGGGTTAGCTCTCCAAGACGGGAAGATAAACTTTACACTCCGAATATCCAGACGTGGATGAGCCTGGCTGCCCTAGTGTAACTAGATGCACGACGGCTTGCGCCGGGATTCCTAGAAGTAGCCACAATGGTCTTTTTCAAGGCTTAGCTAACTGAAGGATTTTGGGTCTCTTGGCCTAATCCGCGGGGAACCGGGCCCTAGAGACGGAGGGGGCACATTACGCAGTACGCCCTATAGACGGCTGCCCTGGAACCCTAAAGCTGCTACCGAGTGCACTAAGGTAGTCTACGGATTCCGGAAAACTGCCTACGGCTTGCCCTTCGAGCAGTAAAGCAGCGCTAGACTTATACAACCGCATGTTCTTGTGAAAGGTTAAACAAGCTAGCGCACATATATGAAGTTTTATCCACTGCCGACATGCTACGTAGTTGATAAGCTTCACCTCTGCCAAGTGCGGAACAACCTACACCAAGTCCTAAAGTGTTGTGATACTTGCTACGCAACCTACGGAATTGAAGAAAGTCAAGGTTAACAGCCTAGTGGTTACGCGGACTTGTCTGCTTCTGTAAGTAAGGTATC